>NC_065587.1:14097500-14297500 GCF_024542745.1 Macaca thibetana thibetana | reverse complement strand
GTTGATACCTGGGTGAGTGTTGTGTTTTCAGAGCTGCCTCCCAAGGTAGTGAGCTGCCTATCACTGGAAGGGTACGAACACAAGGGGTTCAGCTGCCTCTTAGGGATGCTGAAGAGAGAATTTCTACAGTAGCTGGGATTCTGAGGTTCCTTCTAGCCCTTGGAAGCTGGGATTCTAAGGAGCCTTCCCTGATCCTCACAGCCGGAACTGCCTCTCGCTACTTTCATCTCTGCTTTTACCTCTAAGATCACTCAGCTGGCAATTAACCACAGGCTACCCCATGACATCTCTTGTATTGCTGTCTTGTCTTAGTTCAGATTTCACAAGCTTGTGTGTCATTTTCCTAATGGAATTGCATGGAGGACAGGGATTGAACTGAATACTTTCTGTTCTCTCTCTCTCAGTAGATATGGGAGACTTTAAAAATCCTCTCTGTCCCAATGCTTCACATATCACCTGATTTACGCATCACATCAACCCCTTGGGTAGGTTCTATTAATGAGCCTATTCCATAGGTGGGAAACTGCAGGCTCATAGAGGTTGATAAATGTTAGCCATTATTTTTAATAGGGACTCAGGACTGATGCTATCAGACTACCTGGGTGTGTATTTGCCTTGGGCAAATTCCTCAATGTCTTTTTTTTTTCTCAAATGAACCTGATGTTATGAACATATATTTAACCTCTTTGAGCCTCAGTATCCTTACTGTAAACTGGAATAATATCATTACCTATTTCACAGTTTCTCGTGAGGGTTAACTAAGCTAATCTATGTGTGAAACTCTTCGAACAGTACATGCAGTGAGCTCTCAGCACCTGCTAGCTATTGTTAATTATTATTATTGTGGTTATCACAAGAAGGCCAGGCATTATCAAATCTAGCAGAAGAATGAACAAAATGTGACTCTCAGGGTTTCTAGGTGACCTGTCACCTGCAGAGCCTCTGGGTTTTCTCAGCACTGTCCCTCACCCCAGGAGAGAGGATTCTGCCTCAGAAGCCATTCATGTGTATGGATGTGTGGGTCTCTCCTGAGTCTAATCAGCAGGAATCAGCCCCCCAGAGCATGATCGGGTAGGAATCAGCCCCCTAGAGTGTGATCAGGCAGAAATCAGTACCCCAGAGTGTGATTGGGAGGAATCAGCCCCCCAGAATGTGACTGGGCAGGAATCAGTCTCTCAGAGCGTGATCAGGCAGAAATCAGTCCCCCAGGGCATGATCGGGTAGGAATCAGTCCCCCAGAGCATGATCGGGTAGGAATCAGCCCCCTAGAGCGTGATTGGGCAGGAATCAGTCTCCTAGAACGCGATTGGGAGGAATCAGTCCCCCAGAGCGTGATGGTCTCTGGGACAAGTGTAAAGAGTGGTATTGAGACTACGAAGCTGAGGGCAAGAGTTGGTCTTTAATGAGTGATTGACTAACTGAATAAAAACACTTTGGAAGCTTTCTCTGTGCCAGGGAGGCAGATCAGGATGAGAAGGCCAGAATCTTTGCTCT
Source organism: Macaca thibetana thibetana (assembly GCF_024542745.1). Classification (NCBI taxonomy): domain Eukaryota; kingdom Metazoa; phylum Chordata; class Mammalia; order Primates; family Cercopithecidae; genus Macaca; species Macaca thibetana. The sequence continues at coordinate 14,296,006 of NC_065587.1, read as the reverse complement.
GAAGTCTTCACAGATGAGGGGCGGGGGAGGACAGAGGAGTGGACGCCAGCCTGTCCACAGAGAAGCCGATGAGAAAGCTGGGCTACCTCCCACCACAATCCCCAGGAGTAACGGGGCTCCCGTGGGACAAGGAAAATTACTGAGAGAAGTTGCAGCTGATCCAGACAGCTCAGGGAAGACCAAGGTCAAGGAGGCTGAGTTTTTCCTCTAGTTGTTGCATATGTGTGGGAGAGGTGGGGGTTCTTAGGGAGACCGCCAAGGCCTCTGGCTCCCTCGCTGAGGAAGAGTGGGCTCGGGGAAGACCCCCAAGGCCACTCCCCACCTCTCTACTCCCCGTGGCTGTGGTCAGTAGTGGCTGCTTTAGTTGCCATTGCCATTAATTTGCATTGGGAAGGCAAACACTGCATTCCTGTCATTTAAAACAATGTAGTGTTGTGACACTCTGGAATCTGAAGATAAATGTTTAATAAAAGGATTCAATTTGATATGATGTCGGAACTTAATTAGATCCACAATGCACAGAGGGCTTGGCAAGCCCTTCAATTAGGAGCTACTTAAGGGTGTTGTGTGGGGATCTGCAGCCCCGTCAAGGGGCTGCAGGGGCTGGAATGGTGCCTCCCAGCCTTGAGAGCTGCCCTCTACAGATTCGGGCTCAAGGGCACTGCTTTTTGGCAGTTCTGGTAGAGGTGATGGAGGGTCCTGGCCCATTCTGTGCTTGGAACTCTGCATATGCTAGGATTGTGGCTGCAGCATGTGACCACAGACTGATGCAAATGAACCTGACCTACTTGAGGCTCAGGGCTACGACCCCAGGTCAGGTGCAGACTCTTCAGAGGCAAACCTTGGACAGGGAAACTGCCTTTAAGCCCACTTGGCCCAGAGTCCAAGGGCAATGAAGGTCAAAGCTGCCAGGAACTGGTAAACAGCCGTGTTTGTGATCCCGGCCAGGACAGACAGCATGCAGGCGGGGTACTGATATAGCTACATCAATGGTCAAATACGAGTTTATAAAATGCCTGCTGTCCAAGCACCCCCAAATGCCCCTTCTGCCCACTGCTTTGGCCCCTCTGGCCCCTCCACTGAGATCTCTTGAGCCTTCCCAACAACTAAAGTGTGGGAGCCTGACCAGTCACGGGTTTCCAGGCTGTTGTTCCAGCACTGTGGCCAGCGTCTGTTCTATCTGGTCAGGACCTAGGCCTCAGCAGTTGTGAAATCTGCTGACCATCACCCCCAATTCCAACCTGTAAAAAAGCCGTCTCGGGGACAAGGGAGTAGAGACCTGGGACCATGAGTTTCAGCATCAGACCCCATGAATTCAGGAGTGTCAGTGCTGCTGGCTATGAGTTGTGTGGATACCCTGAGCCTCCTCTTTAAACCAGGTTAATAACACTGACGTCAAAACATGGTTGTGAAGATTAAAGAGCATAAATAATGTGGGTGGTTCCAGGGTGTAATGATAAGAACTTTAGCTGCAGACTCCAGCAATCCAAGTTCAAGTATTAGTAGGACATTTTATTAGATATAGAATGTAATGTGTAAGAGTATAGTATCTGGAAGAACCAGACTGTGTGGGTTCAAATCTCAGGGCTGCCACTTCCTAGTCATGACCTCGGGTAAGACATGTCACCTCTTAAGTGCCTTACTTTCCTTATTGGAGAATACAATGGTAAGTATCTGCTGGGGTGTTGGAAGGATAGATCAGCTAATATTTTTAAAGGACTTAGAAAAGTACTTGGTGCATAGTAGGAATTCATTAAATGTCAGCCATTACTCTATTAGTATAATATAAGGTGCCTGGCACATAGTAGATGCTTCATAAATGGTATTGACTACAACCACATTGAGAATAATCTTCTACTCTGCCTGGGGTAAAAGCCTCTAGCCTCCTAAGTCCCTGAGACCCTTACTAGTTTTCTTCATTGTTTTTACCAGCCAGTATCTTCCATACATTCATAATTTATTGTCCCTGGAAATCTCACAGCTTCTTGGAGGAGAGAGGTCACCTCGTGGTTATGCCTCTTCCCACATCCCTCTCACATGGCCAGTGTCCACCTGGTTATTTGGTTGGTCACACGCTCCACCACGAGTACACAAGACACGTCCAAAGAATGTGCTTCCCACGGTCTTCAGCCCTCACTTTCCAAAACATACCCCCTCCACCACCTTCCAGCTATGCTACCACTTATGCCACTTAGCAGACACCTGATATGTTTTAGTTCAATGAATGAATGAGAGAACCCAGACCAAAGAAGTATTTTCTCCTAAACTTGGGAGAGGATACTTTTTACCAGTGGTTTACCTCCTGCAGGTATTTCATTGGTTAGACATGTCCTTTCCTACTCACACTGTGATTTCCAAAGCGCATTCTGCTGATTCCAGCCCTAGGAGATGCTAAGAGGAGATACAAAATAAAGGGGTTCCACTGGCAAATAAGTTTGGGAAATGCTGAGCAAGGGGAGGTTAAACAGGTTTACTTACCACAGGGCTTTTCTGTGCCTTTACTATGCTAATTGCATTGTCAAACTCTAATGTGGGAATATAGTGCTCAATGTTTCCAAAAGTTCATTTCACTACAGACTCTCTCTCTCTCTCTCTCTCTCTGTGTGTGTGTGTGTGTGTGTGTGTTTGTGCATGTGTGCCTTTCATCTCACGGGGCTACAATCTTTGGATCACTCTTTGGGGAACACTGCAGTAAATGAATCTTGGATTTCACACCTGTACTTTCGTGCACAGCAGGGGATAATGAAAAAGCAGGATGCAAAGGTTTCTAATGCTTTTCTCCCTCAAGTGCTAGTGTGGGAGGCATTTCTGTACATGTCCCTACAGCCAGTATCTACACATGCCCCTACAGCTTTTGCTATGCCCTGTTGACATGATTTGAGTAATCTGACCACCTGGCTTCTTTCTTGATGTGCCGTCTTCCCTTGGCATCTGGGTCCTCAAGGTTGCTTAGTTTTCTTCCTGCTCATTTTCAGACTCCTTTGCAAGGTCCTCTTCCTCTGATTATCTTCTACCTTTGGTGTTTCTGGGGCTCTCTCTTTGGCCGTCTTCTCTTTTCATTCTCCATATGTTCCTTGGAGAATCTCATCTCTGGCTTCCATTTTCATTTACATGCCGATGACCCACAATTCTATATACAACCCAGTCCTGTCTTCTTTCCCTTGACTTCTTGATGTGCTGGCTGTCCCCCCATGAATATCCCACAGATATTGGAACCTCAACTTGAACTTAGTGTCCATTTCCTCCATTCTCTTAGGCTCTCTCAATAATAAATCATGCCTTCCTCCAGCCCATTTCCCTGAAAACCTCGGAGTCATCCTTGATTTCTACCTCTTCATCTCCACTCCCAGTAAATCGCCAATTCTTTAACATGTCTTGAATCCAGACCCCTCCCAATGTTCCCTGAACTCTTAGAACACTCTCCAACCTCCAACTGGTTCCCCTGCTTTCCTCTTCCCCACCACCGATTACTTCCGCTCTGTAGTCACTGTGATTTACAAAAGGTGAAATTGGAGCTGCCTCTCCTCGGTGCCTCTACATTCCTGCAGGATGAGGTCCAAACTCTTTGATAAAGCCAACAGGGTCCATCACAGTTCGACAGCTGCTTTGCTCTTCAGAAACTACAGCCTGCTGAAAGTCCCAGGACCCATTGAGCTCTTTCCTATCTCTGGACGTTTGCCATGTGCTTCATGGCTGTGCTTCCCAACTCACTTCTCCTCTCTGCCCACCTCTGGATACGCTCTATTGATGCTTTAGTGTTCAGTTTACACATCATTTCCTCGAGGAAGGCTTCCTTGAAGACTGCCCCTTCCCCCACATCACACCAAATCCTGAGCTGGCAGCCCCTTCTGGTTCCCATGGCACCCCACACTCTTTGGTATGGCAACATTCCTGGACTACATTGAAAGGCCTGTGGCCTGCTTCCTCGCCTGTCTCCTCCACTGGTGTGAAAGCCCCTTGAAGGGCTGCTGCATTTCTCATTGTATCCTTAGGCAGAGACAGCCTGCCTACCCTTTCATGTTTCCTATGCACCCAAGCACCATCCAGTGCCCAGTCAGCACATCCACAGATAGCAGGCAACCTGAACCTGAACCTGATGGGAGGGTGGTGGGAGCAGCAAGTGGTGAGGCCTGTGATGCCATAATCAATTTTGCTGGGTTTAACATAGCTACTGAAAAGCTTGTGGAAGGAAGGGATTGCACCTATTGACTCAAAGGAGGTTTGGGGTTTTTCTGTGGTTTGCAATGATCCATTTGCTCATTACCAGCTGAGATCTGGAATTGGCAACACTGACATAATGGCTTATGTCCGTGGACCTACTGCACATGGAGAAGGAAACTTCAGAGTCTGGGGGAAGAAACCATTTCACATTTTCCAGCTTCTCTTGTCCTTGCCTCATCTCTTGAGTGGGGCCAGACAACAAGGGCCTCTGTCACTATGATGCAGTTTACTTCCTATCTCCCTCTCTAGCAGAGGTCTGCTCTTGGAGAAGTGACTATGTGTGTTTTGTTCACAATGTACCCCACTGCCCAGCCAGGGCCTTGGCTTGCACCAGGTGCCCAGTAAATGTCTGGGGAATAAATGAATTGAATGAATGTATTCGCAGCCATATGTCCACTACAGCATATAAGGCTGCATCTGATTTGGTTGGGAGAGCAAGTGTGTGTACAAGGTTTGTAGTGATTGGCAGGAGTGTCACAGAGAAGACTAGTGAACAAACTGTACAAACTACTGTCCAGTGGATGGATTTCCTGTATCTCATGGGTACCACATCGGCAGGACCCTACTTGGTTTGGTCTGTGATGACTGCTACACTCAACTGCTGCTCTCCACAATCTGTCTGCTGAGCCACACTGGATTCCTGGTTTCTCCTTCCATACAAAAAGCAGACTTCCCCTCTGGGCCTCTTGCACTATGGCTCCCCTGTCTGGAATGCTCTTGTTTTGTAATCACAAGGTGGGCTCCTCACTTATTCAGGACAAAAATGATATGACCATCATCCTCTGTTTCCTCAGCTGGGTTAATTTTCTTCTTATCGCGTACCCTGCATTCATCTTACCACTATTACATTTGTATCTGTTTTTATGTTTACTGTTTGTCCCATTAGAATGGACAGCCCACGAGGGCAGGGCTTTGCTCTGCTCACTGTTGCGACACCAGCATGTAGACCCATGCCTGGCATGTAGCAGGTGCTCGGTAAATATTTGTGGAACACTCTGTCTGATTTAGCTTTCTGCTTTCCAAAGAAATAATGTCACAATAGTGTTAGTTAAAAAAAATAGTGTTAGTTAAAAAAATTGTATTAGTTAAAAAAAAGGAACTCACAGATGTACTGCATGTCAAGGCATGAAAGTGTGTCTGTGTTCAAACATTCTCTTATTTATTCCTCACATAATATTACTTGACCACACATGTGATAGATGGAATGTTTATCTCTCCCATTTTTCAAACCCAGGGCTCAGAAAAGTAAAATCATTTGCCCCAAAGACCCTCAACTCAGAAACTTATGTCATCTGACTCCAGATCTCGTGCCCCTTGAGTGACAATGTCCTTGAATTACTTAACCTCTTGTTGCCCTGGTGTCCTCATCTGTGATATGGAGATAAGAAAAGTATAATCCTCCTAGTGTTGTGTGAAGGTCAAATGAGTTAATTTGGTGCAATGCTTAGAGAAGTGCCTGATACATACTAAGAACTCTGTAAATGTTACTTATTATTGTTGAGTCATTTTAATATAGAATTATTATTAAAATCTTCCCTTGTTAGAATTCTATCCTTGAATTTCCGATGCATTTTTCATGCAGCTGCGTTTAGGTAAGGCATATTAAATACCTGTCTTTCACTATTGGGATTTATCTTGGTAAGGCTGCACTCTATAGTCTAGGGCCTTATGATTTACTGGATTTTACTGTCTCCAATTGTTGCCATTCATCTCTCTCCCCAGTGAGAGTGTAAGTTCCTGGAAACTAGAGAATATTGCTGATAGAAGTCTGGACAAAGCTTGACTGTTTTTCCTTTTTCATTGAGCTCTGTAATCCATCTGGAATTGAGTTTGGGTTTTTTTTTTTTTTTTTTTTTTTTTTTTTTTCTGTATGGTGTGAGGCAGGGGTTGAGAGGCATTTTGTTCCCTATATGGACCTAGGTGGCCCAACACCATTGCATCCTGCTTGTTTGGCTCATAAGATTCTCTCTGCTTCAACTGTCATCTCCTTTCTCATGACATATTTGAGTCTTCCATGTTCTTCAAAGCACAATTAAAATCCTGCCTCCTTTACAAAGTCTTTCCTGACCAATGCACTATTCATTTATACCATGATGATCTATTTATTTTCTACTCTATGTTGGACATTGTGCTAAGCAAAAGGATGCTGGGCACTGGGGAGAGTGGTGAAAGAATCAGAGACCATCCCTTCCCTCAAGAATCACACAGGCTGGGAGGGGGACAGGTATTGACCAAGTTATGGTGCATGTGGGTGTTGGGAAGTGGAATTCTGGGCTCCTGGAGATGTGTAATTGGGATGTAACCTAATTTGGGTTTTCAATGAAGTCTTTCCCAAGACATCCATGTTGAAACTGAGACCTTGAAGATGACTAGGAACTTGCTAGACCAGGACATGGGGGTGGGGAGCTTGGTATTTCTCTATCTTCCAGTCTTGAAGAGCACTGACATATTTAATATTCTTTCTTCATGTTTCATGTTTATCTATCTGGATAGATGTTCCTTGGGGATTAGGAGCATAAACTATTTTTTAAAAATCCATTACAGAGCCTAGCACAGGACTGAAAGCAAAGTAGGTGTTCTATGTATGTTAGTTCAGAGGACAGGTAAATGCATTGTGTCAGTTCAGTCATGCTGGAAATGCTGTAATCTGGTCATTTGCTCAGAGGAGGGAACTAAATGAGAGGAAGTATGCCAGCTTTTGGAGACAGATAGATCTGGTGTAAACCTTGGCTTTGTCACTTACCAGCTATTCATGTTAAGCCAGTTTACTTAATCTGAGTCTGTTTCCTCATCTGAAAAAGATGTATAATCATATCTGCTCCATAGGCTTATTATAAGTTTAAAAGGAAGAAATCCAGTAAAACCCTGATCCTGGGCATCTAGTAGGCAGTCAATAAAACATCAATCTCTTTTCCCATTTTAAATTCAAAAGGCAATGTGGTGTGATGGGATGGATATGGGCTTTAGAATCAGATAGCCCAGTGACCAAACTCTGACTTCATCACCTCTCTGCTTGACTTCTCTGAGCCTGTTTGTTCACCTGTAGAATGGCATACTAGCTCCTGCATTTGAGGAGCTCTGGGAAAATTAGGTGAGATAAATTGTGTTGAACACCTATCACATTCTAAGGGTTGGTAACCATCAACCCAAACCTTAAAAGTCCTATACGTTTTAGCTGCTTGCCAAGAGTATACGCACGGGAGCTCTGCAGTATTTACCTAGCCATGGCAGCTGATCAATAAACATGTGCAGTATGATTGTCTGATTCTAAGCACCATCCTGGGTGGAGGTGGAGGGCAGGAGGAGGGACAGGTAGTGAATTCTGAATTGTGTGCTGGTGACACCAGGTGGCTTCTGGATGGCTTCCAGGACTCTGGGTCCAGGACACTGCCAGCCTCTTCTCTGTGACTTTGCTCCGTTGGGTTTTGTTGGGACCAACCTCCCCTTTCTTCCCAAGAGGAGCTTGCCACCATATGGTTGCATCTTCATCTGGACTAGAACCTGGGTGAAACCCAGAGGAAAGCAGCCAAGTGTGCCTGCAGGGGCCCCTCAGAGGCAGCTGCTCCTCTGTCACATCCCAGGCTGCAGAGGCTGCCCCAGTCTGCTGCCAGGTCTCCTTGCTTCCCTTACATGAGCGACTGGCTCTCCCCTTCCTGGGGAGACGGGTGGCAGCTGCGTGGCCTAAGTGCCTGCCCTACCTCTCTGCCTCCCTGTTAGCTGCCAGGGCTTGCCTTCCTGTAGTCTTGACAAGTCAGAAAGAATGAAATGGACACAGTCAGGCAAGAATTGATGATACTGGATGTGGCTGCTATCCCTGGTCTTGCCTCCACCTTTGAAAGGAAGGAGAGAGACAACAGAATGGCCTGCAGATGGGAATAAAACTTAGAGAAGGGCTGGGCATGGTGGCTCCGCCTGTAATCCCAGCACTTTGGAAGGTTGAGGCGGGTGGATCACAAGGTCAGGAGATCAAGACCATCCTGGCTAACACAGTGAAACCCCGTCTCTACTAAAAATACAAAAAATTAGCCAGATGTGGTGGCGTGTGCCTATAGTCCCAGCCACTTGGTAGGCTGAGGCAGGAGAATCATTTGAACCCAGGAGGCAGAGGTTGCAGTGAGCCGAGATGGCAACACCACCCTCCAGCCTGGGTGACAGAGCAAGACTCTGTCTCAGCAAACAAACAAACAAACAAAAAACCGAAAACAAAAACAAAAACAAAACAAAGAAACCTTAGAGAACAGGGCAAGAAATTAACTTTTAGGGAGTGTCTACTACATGTCTGGCACTTTCCATAAAATAGCTTTTGAAATTCTCACAGCCAATTGTGTGGCTAATGTTATTATTTATATTCAGATGAGGAAACCGAGACCCAGAAAGGTGAACAGATTGCCCAAGATCGCAGTGTTTCCATGTGGTGGAGGCAGGATTTCAACTCAGTTCTGTTTATCAATCTATGCTCATTCCACTGCATTAGGATTTCTCAAACTTGAGTAGTGTAGGGATATATTAAATGAATATAATTCTCATGGCACCGCAGGATGACAGAGTTTAAAAAATTCTGAGGTTTAAAATGTAAAAACATTATCACGAGGTGCAAATTTCTTACGCTCACGCTTACAGCTCTCATACAATTGTCAAAATTACCAAGGAAATACAGAGTTGCAATACTAATAGAAGTCAAATGAACAATGTTGATTGAATGCGATGGGTGATGTTTTGTCAGAGTGTCTATTGAGTTCACTATGCTTTGTCCAATATGTACCAAGTGTTGACTCTGTTTGTCTGCTAATGTTTTCACTCTGAATTATCTTAAGACCCTCATACATAAAGACCACCATAATGTCATTTGACATCAGTGGACAGTAGCCCCATCATCCACCTTGCCTCTGTTCTTCTCTCATCACTCAGTGATAATCAAGGCAGTAAAGTTCCTGGCCAGTGATGCTTGCCTTTGTGATGTAAAATCAAAGTCTCAATTTGTCCAATAACTTAAGAAGTGAAAGTGTTATTCTACAAGTCTCACTTTCCACTGACACAGACTGCAAGAGAGAAGTTCAGTCTTCCTAAGCTAAAAGATTTTAATCTGAGGGTCGATTGTTGTCACTTGAAATTTGGACATACATGCCACTCTAGTGGCAGCTGGACATGTTTATCAATCTGTTAAGAGTTAAATGCTGTCACTTGGGGTCATCGCTTTGTGTAAACACAAAGGCAAACTCCAGCACTGAAATGGCGCAGCCGTGATGGGTTGGAAGGCGCCTCTGCAGATCCTTACAAGCCAGTTATGCTTAAGTGGATTTTAAAAGATTATCATCAACTAGAAAACACATTCAAGCATGTGCATACACACACACAGTGCCTGGACTGCTGAGTCTGGGAAGGACTAATAGACTCTGGGAAATCCTTCCCCATCTTCTGTGACTTCGCTCAGATTACAACAGAGCAGGCCAGCAAAGACAAGTAATTGGACACCTCACCTTTCAGTACAAATCTTCCAAATCTGTTTGCAGAGGGAAAGTGGCTCAGAGAGGCATTCCTTTCCTGGCATAAGAACTTAAGGCAGGTGGTCCTCTGGGATGCAATTGAATGACTTTCCACTAAGTGATAGCAAAACTCATGCCCCAGAGTGATGCTTGCTGTGCAGAGAGAAATGTGTTCACATGGATGCGTTTCGAGAAAAAGGATTCTAATGGTTTCTTTTCCTTTCCTTCAAATAAACAATCACCACATAGAGAATCTGTTCTGCTTCTTTTGTCAGTTCACTTGTTTTGGGATACGGTGGAGTGTTTAAGAGCACAGACTTAGGAGTAAGACTCCCCAGATTTGAATTCCAGCAATATTATTGACTGTGGGCCTTGGCCAAGTTACTTAACCTCTCTGCACTTTTTTTTTTTTTTTTTTTTTTTTTGCTCATCTGTAAAATGGTGCTAGTGGTAATGTGTGACTACCTACTGGGTTTGTTATGGAGCTCATGTCAGACACACACATTAAATACTTACCACGGGGCCTTGCATCAGAGCGTCTAGAGCCAATGAGAGTCACGTTTGCATTATTTACCGGGTTCTCTCTTGAATCTGGCCTGAGGCCAGTAGGAGCTCAAAAAAGAATAAATATTTACTATTCCAATCCTTATCCTTCAAGGCTGATTTGAGTTGCACCTCCTCTGGGAAGCTTTCTCCACTCCTGGAAATCTAGCATCAGAGCTGCCAGCACCTAAGCAGCCTGCTCCTGACTGTTAGGTTTGACAGTGCAAGTCTGTCTGTTCCGGTAACAAACTTTGTGTTTAGAACTGTTACACTGTATGAGATGGGAGCAATTCAAGGGCAAAAGAAATGACTTGCTTTTGGATTAAACTTGCTGCCTGGATGAATGACTAATAGATCTCTTATAGGTATTGAACTCATTCTTGAAACTGCTAAAGAAATCAGGAGAACAGAATGAATTTTATCCCTAATGTCCATAGGTGGTTTTTTATTTAGGAAAACAAAGATTGGCCGGGCGCAGGAGCTCATGCCTATAATCCCAGCACTTTGGGAGGCCGAGGCAGGCGAATCACCTGAGGTCAGGAGTTCAAAACCAGCCTGGCTCACATGGCAAAACCCTGTCTCTACTAAAAATACAAAAATTTGAGTTCGAGACCAGCCTGACCCACATGGCGAAACCTCATCTCTACTAAAAACACAAAAATTTGCCAGGCGTGGTGGCACATGCCTATAATCTCAGTTACTCGGGAGGCCGAGGCATGAAAATCGTTTGAACCCGGGAGGCAGAGGTTGCACTGAGCTGAGATGGTACCACCGTACTCCAGCCTGAGTGATGAAGTGAGACTTTGCCTCAAAAAAGAAAAAAGAAAAAAAGACAAACAAAGATTAAGTATGAGGTGTGTGTATGCGTGTGCGTGCATGCACACACACACATACACACACAAACACTACTGGAGCTTCCCTCTTGCCTTTCTGCTGCATGCACACACAGGCACTGTGACGTATACCCCCCTGTGCTCCCCTGTGTCCTCCCCTGCCAGTGCAGTCTCCTGGGTACAGTGCCTTATTCACCCTGACATCACAGAATCGAAAAGGTGCTGGAAATAGTAGTTGCTCAATAAAGATTTCTTGACTAGAGCTGCGTTAGAAAGACAACATGAGCTTCAGCCAGTGAAGACAAACTTGCAGGTTTGCAAGACAAGCCATACTGTTTTCCAGCAGGTTGGTTCATGTATTTGCCAACGCCGACAACAATGAAACAGCAGGTTTACACACATTTACTGAGTGCTCCCTATCTGCTGCTCACTCTGCTCAAGGGTTTCTATTTACGATCTCATTTAACCCTCCAAACACCATTACGAAGAAGGCACTGCTCTCATTGCCTGTTTACAGATGAAGAAACTGAGACACAGAGATGTTAAGTGACTTGTGCACGCTTGCTTAGCTAGTCAGTGGAGGGGCAGGATTCAGACCTGGCCAGCTGGCTCAACCGACATTTCCTGAGCCCCCAACTATGTGCTAGGCACATGCTAGGTGTGGCACAACACTTGAAATCGGCAGTTCTCAACTGTTAGTGTGCCACGGAGTCTCCCACAGGGCTTGTGGAAATGCAGACTGCGGGGCCCTATGCCCAGAGTTTCTGATTCAATGGATTTGAGGCAACACCAGAAAATATGCCTTCCTAACAAGTTCCCCAAAGTGCTGAGGTCCAGGGATGGCAATTGGAGATCCATCGGTTTAGATCTTACTTCCTTACCTTTAGAATAGGAAAGGAGAGTTTAGCAACGTATGTAACACAAGCCATCTTGCAGGAACAGAAGCCAAAATACTCCCGGTGAAAGCAGACATTCGGCTCTGGACCTCCGTGGGGAGGGAGGGAACAATTTTTAGGTTTCTGTTATATGCCAGCCATGCTCTGACACTAAATTACTTAAAACATAAGACAAGGGCCGGGCGTGGTGGCTCATGCCTGTAATCTCGGCATTTTGGAAGGCCGAGGTGGGTGGATCACCTGAGGTCGGGGGTTCGAGACCAGCCTGACCAACATGGAGACAACCCGTTTCTACTAACAATACAAAAATTAGCCAGGTGTGGTGGTGCATGCCTGTAATACCAGCTACTTGAGAGGCTGAGGCACGAGAATTGCTTGAACCCATCACGCCATTGCACTCCAGCCTGGGAAACAAGAGCAAAACTCCGTCTAAAGAAAAAAAAAGAAAAAAAAAAAAAAAAGAAAAAACAAAAGGTAAGACAAGTCCTCTTTCTCATTCAGTCTTCAAAACATGGATTTTTATTTATTTTTATTTATTTACTTATTTTTTTGACAGGATCTCACTCTGTCTCCCAGGCTGGAGTGCAGTGGCACGACCTTGGCTCACTGCAACCTCCACCTCCTAGGTTCAAGAGATTCTCCTGCCTCAGCCTACTGAGTAGCTGGGATTACAGGCATGCACCACCATGCTGGGCTAATTTTTGTATTTTTAGTAGAGATGGGATTTCACCACATTGGCCAGGCTGGTCTCGAACTCCTGACCTCAAGTGATCTGCCTGCCTCAGCCTCCCAAAGTGCTGGGATTACAGGCGTGAGCCACCACACCCAGCCCAGAATGTGGATTATTAATGGAGGCATAACTCTGGAGAAGATACGGAAGTGTGATGAGGGAGTGTTGCATTTGGCATCCATATGCCGAGGCCAGGCAGCCTCGACTAAAAGCACAGCTCTGCCCCTTCCTGCTGGTGTAATCTTGGGCATATGGTTTAATTGTCCTGTGCCCAGTTTCCCTCTCTGGGAAATGGGGGAGCAGGAATATCTATTTGATTGCACTCATTGTGAGCACCGAGTGAGTTAGGACAGGAGTGACTGGCCAGAGTCTGCCCCCGTGACTTCATTAGCTGGTAATTGACACAGAAAGACTGAGACTGAAGAGTGAAGGTTGAGCCACTGAAAGGGACTCAGCTGAGTGTCTGGGGGGGAATTGCTTAAAAACTGACAATAATGATGATGATGATGACGATGGTAATAAAAATGATAATGATAACTACTATTAGTATAATTCATTAAGACATTTGTGGGCCAGTCAGTGTGCAAAATGCTCTACTGCAAAATTTCATTGAATCCTCTCATCATCCCAATTATTATTTCTGCTGTCAGGATGAAGAGAGACTGGGGTTCAGTCTCATTAACCCCAATAGTGCTCTGTATGACCTTGGGCAAGTTGTTTCACTTCTCTGGGCCTCCAAGATGGGGTTGGTCCCAAAGTTCTTGAAGGGCCTTTTGGTTTGCAGATTCTAGACTGTACAGTTCCTAAGGGACGACTCCTCACCTCATCTCATTAACATGCATCTGTTCTTACAGCCTTGGGGATCCCCAGAGAGGGGACCTTCTTGCCTTTGAGCTTCAGATATCAGGGGTCCTGGTTCCCTGGAATCCATGATTTGGAATTCTAGAATCATTTCTAAATCATGCAACACCAGCAAATCCTAAGAGTCTGTGTGGGAGGCAGCAGGGATGGCCCGAGGCAAAGCTATGAACCAGGCAGAGGCTTCTCTCACCTTCCCAGCCCGCTCCTGGTGGTGAGAGCAACGACAGTCCTTCGTACGGTACTGACTGAATGCCAGGTACCCCACATCATCCCCCTGAGCGCCCTGAGCCCTGTAGCAAACCTATGAGGTAGGGGGATGCTCTCTTTTCCACATGAGAAAACAGGCACAGAGAGGTCAGCCTGCTTACCTACAGCACCCAGGCTGAGGGTTGGAGCCCGGACTTGAACCCAGGTCTGTCTGACTCCAAAACCTTTGCCAGTGAAGACCAGCCTAAACTGTCTCCCTCCATGCGTATCTTTCTTTCCCTTTTTTTCCTCTTTCTGAATTCCCAGTTGCCATTTCATCTTGCTGGTCCCCCCTCCAAACCTGCCCCTAGTTCTTTGGGAAAGGTCCGATGAACACCTTCAAGGTGGCTTGAATCATCCCCAACCCTAGGGCCTGATTCTGTGACTCTGGGGTGAGATACCCCTTGATTAAGAACCATAGATTAGGCCGGTCACAGTGGTTCATGCCTGTAATCCCAGCAGTTTGGGAGGCTGAGGCAGGTGGATCACAAGGTCAGGAGATCGAGACCATCCTGGCCAACATGGTGAAACCCTGTCTCTACTAAAAATACAAAAATTAGCTGGGCGTGGTGGCATGTGCCTGTAATTCCAGCTACTGGGGAGGCTGAGTTAGGAGAATCGCTTGAACCAGTGAGTTGGAGGTTGCAGTGAGCTGAGATTGCGCCGCTGCACTCCAGCCTGGCAACAGAGCGACACTGTGTCAAAAAAAAAAAGAAAAGGAAGAAAGAACCACAGATTAATCCTTGGGGTCCCTTCCAGATGTAACATTCTTTGAGGTTAGGATCCTAACGTAAAGGGTGTCAATAAGGGATCTCTGAGGCTCCACCAGGCTTTGTGCAATCCCCAGCAGGGGAATGTAGCACGTTTCAAAAATTAAAGTTTATTCTGTATACAGAGGAGAGAGCACTGGATAGAGAGTCTGAAAACGCAACTTGCTGTGCGACCTTGGACAAGTTGCATCCACTCTCTGGGCCTCATTTCAATTGACGGTTGGATGAGATGGCCTTTCTTCACTCTGTAAGTTGGTGATGACATTCTGCCTTGAGATTGTATGTCCTCCCACCCACATTCTCTTGTTGGAGGGCAGGGTCCTTCAGGGCAGGGCACTGGTACCCCTTCTTTGCCTTGGTTGGTGTCCCCAGGGTCTAGATAGCACCCTCACAAACTCTGAGTGCAGTAAGTATTGTCCAATGAATGAAGGATGCTTCCAAGTAGGTACTAGGCTGCTTGATTCTGCAAACTGTAATGTATTACATCCAGATCATCACCGATGATAGCAGCTAATCTGGGTTTTTAAAAGGAAACTGTATTATGCTTTGCCTGACTTGATAAAGTAGCTCGGCTTTGGAGAAATCATGTTTATCTTTAACTGCAGTTTAAAAAAATATTTTTTAGTAAAACCTTCTGAAAGTAATTGACTGTACGTGCTTTTCTACCTCTAGTCATTTTCTTGGAAAAAAGCAAAAAAAAAAAAAAAAAAAAAAGAACAAGTGCTACTCAGAAACAGGAAATGCTACTTGGGAATTTAAAGGCACAGGCATGAAAAATTTAGCAGATTGAGCTAGCTACCTTAAAACCTGGTTTTGCATTGACACCTTTTTTCTGTTTGTTTGAGATGGAGTCTTACTCTGTCACCCAGGCTGGAGTGCAGTGACGCAATCTCAGCTCACTGCAACCTCCGCCCCCTGGGTTCGAGCAATTCTTCTGCCTCAGCCTCCCGAGTAGCTGAGATTACAGGTGCTTGCCATCATACCCAGCTAATTTTTGTATTTTTAGTAGAGATGGGGGTTTCACCATGTTGGCCAGGCGGGTCTCGAACTCCTGACCTGAGATGATCCACCCGCCTCAGCCTCCCAAAGTGCTGGGATTACAGGCGTGAGCCACCACACCCGGCGACACCTTTAAAATTAGTATCAGTTGCAGACTAACTGTGAGCTCAAAATTCGAATCCTATTTCTGATGCTGACTTGTTTTAGTCTCTGAAGGAGTCACTTAAATGCTCGATCCAAGCTTGCTTCTCTGGCAAAGGATGACAGCATCGACCTACCTCATTCTTGACTACTGCTTCTTTTTATTTCCCCTCTCTTTTGAAAGAATCATCTGATCCATACCAGTATTTATTTTTATCCTCTTCTTCTTCCTTCCTCTTCCTCCTCCTTCCCTCTCCTCCTCTAATAATTGAACAAAATGTAAGATCGGAGAATAGATACTGTCATGGTTTCATTGGTCTGTTCTCTTCTTTATCAATGAAGACAATATTTATGACATTTTTGTGCATTTCCCTGCAAAGATAAGCTGAGAACCTTAAACAACTAAGGGGGAGCTTTTTAAAGAGTTGAGTCATGTTTTGGTTTTTGTCTCTTCAATGGTTTGCTTTTGGGAGATTTTCCGGTTCCAATGTTAAAAGGTGTCACTTTATTCAAGCAGAAAAGTCCCAGTTGATTAAGAGTCTGTAGCTATACGTGGGGAGATCTTGGCCTCAGTCTTGGCCAGAGGAAAAACTGACAGCTTTAGAGTAAAACAAAGACCCCAAAGATGGTCAGCGCAGTATGGGGTGACAGGCATTTATTCGGTGCAAGCCGACTTCATTTAGTCATGGTATAATCCTGCAAACTGGTTATCCTCATTTTATAGATGAGGAAAATGAGGCTCAAAGAGGCTAAGTGACTTGGCTGGGGCCATATAGATAGATAGGAAGTGACAGAGCTCTTCTGATGCCAAAGCCTGTTTCTGTCAAAGTCTGTCACTCCTCTGAGGAGGCATCCTGGCATCAGGTTTGAGACAGTAAACTGGAGCCAGATATGAAGAGACTGGGGGATCAGATGAAAGCTCCCCAACTCCCACCCCTCCCGTCCAGGACCTGGGGGAAGGAGGAAGGAGTGGGCAGGGGTGGAGCCTGTGTGCCTGGAATAGTGGGAAGTGAAAGTGGGAACTGGATGAGAGTGGGGATGTGTGTGTGTGTGTGTGTGTGTGTGTGTGTGTGTGTAGAGGGAGAGAAAATGAATGAGAGAATCAGGGTAAATACATATTAGGTGTTGTTTCCGTTCAAAATGAACATAGTGTTACACTTTATTTGTGATTTTAAAAGCAGGGCATGCTCATGGTAACACATACAGTCTATACAGAAAGGAGCAATAAAGAAATAAAAATTGCTTGTCAACCCACTAGCTAGAGGTAACGGTGACCCACAGCTGGACTTTGAGTTTTACATTCTCAGGCTTAGCTGCCTTCTACTCACCTCAGTCTTGCCTGTTGGCAAGTTGCCATGGAGACCACTCAAAAGCAGTTAGCATGAATGACTTTGATATTTTCTTTCTTTCTTTTCTTTTTTAAGAAGCTGGAGTGCAGTGGCACTGTCATAGCTCACTGCAGCCTCGAACTCCTGGGCTCAAGCCATCCTCCCGCCTCAGCCTCCCGAGTAGCTGGGACTACAGGCGTGCACCACCATGCCCAGCAATTGACTCTGATTTTCGAATTTTAGACTCACTTGTTACTTCAGGGTAACTGTTGTCACCTGATAACGTCTTTGGTTTTATTTTATCTAGGATGGATTTTAAGGCTAACAAAATATGATTATATTTTCAAAGTCATGTTTCAAAGATTAAGGACTTGGAAACATTTCGATATGGTATTAAGAAAAAAAGAGAACATAAAATTGTGTATACAATGTGAACTGAATCCTCATAATACATATGTACATTCACAGAAAAAAGACAAATAACTTTCAGTATTTCTCCTAAAGTGTTATCAATGATTATTTCCAGGCGAGAACGTTATGAATTATTTTAAATCTTCTATATACTTTTCTGTACGTACTCAAGTTTTTATAATAAGCATGTTTTGCTTATACAATCAGAGAATAATGTGTGCTATTTATAAAAAGGAATAGATATTTGGGGATGAGATGTTTTTGAAAGGTACACAGTGACTAGCATATGCAGAGAAAAAATAGAGCAAAACATAAAGCCATTTCTCATTGACCTTAATCAACACGGTCGCCCAGATGGATATTAGAGAGGGAGTAAGGGTAACTGGAGGAAGGAATGTTCGTTTGAGTTTCTGAAATATTCTTTTCCTGCAAATGCTTCTGCTCTGCACCATGTGTGGAAACACTAGTTATAATGAGCAAGGGAAAGTTTCTCTCTGTAGAAGCCCCAGAAGTCCTCTCTTATTTATATTTAGGGTTCTGCTTTCCTAGTGGAACTTGGTGGTTTTATCCGTGGACATCTGCCAGAAATCAAACAGAAGGGACAGGTAGGAGAAAATGGTCTGTAATTTTGGCTCTAGGGATGTGTGCCATATAATAAATGTCCTCAGCTTGGTGTGTGTTTCTGGTATGAAACTGTCAAGAACTCCCCTAGAAAGCTCTGATTGTTTGGGTTCACTGGCAGGAAAGCGTGATCCTGTCGTTCCTCCCAGGTGGATATGATAAGCCCCTCCAACCCCCACTGCTCTTTCTTTTTGAAATGAGGGGTAAAGACAACAATAAAAGCCAAGAATCGTTAAATCTCAGGAGAGAGTGGAGAGGTGAAAGAAGATCTGTTTTATGGTGCACCTTCAATAAAAAAGATTTACAGGTAAGTCATTTTCTCTTCTTTCTAGGCACTCGATTGAGAGGATTCGGGAAACTAAACCCCAGGGAGAGCTTGGCATAAATAAAAAAAATCTGACAACTGTCAAAACAAACAGCAACCAATCAGAAATACAATGTCGAGGGAGGCTCCAGTTCCAAAATGATTCAGAGAGAGTGTTTGCTTGTTACAGTGAGAATACGGACTTAGAGGAACATTGGGAAGGAATTAGGATGCTCTTCAAAATCCCAAACTTGGAGACCGATTGAGTGAGGTGGGTAAGACGGATCTGATTTTATATCTTAAGGAATAACCAAAGCCAGGCCGAGACGGGCGGATCACGAGGTCAGGAGATCGAGACCATCCTGGCTAACACGGTGAAACCCCGTCTCTACTAAAAAATACAAAAAACTAGCCGGGCGAAGTGGCGGGCGCCTGTAGTCCCAGCTACTTGGGAGGCTGAGGCAGGAGAATGGCGTGTACCCGGGAGGCGGAGCTTGCAGTGAGCTGAGATCCGGCCACTGCACTCCAGCCTGGGTGACAGAGCATGACTCCGTCTCAAAAAAAAAAAAAAAAAAAAAAAAAAAAAAAAAAAAAAAAAAGGAATAACCAAAGCCTTAAATATTGGTGAAGAATATGTTCATTCTTCATTCATTCATTCATCATTCATTCATTCATTTATTCACTCAATAGACACTCATCCAGTGCCTTCCCTGTGCAGTCTGTGAGCTGGTGAAGGAGATGCAGAGTGGAAGGACATAGCCCCATCCCCAGGGAGCTCAGAGCTTGGGGGAGGGACCATAACCATAAGGCAGAGTGTAACATACAGTAAGCAGTAAATGCTGGGTGTTATTGTGGGAGATAGAGGAGAGGGGAAAAACTGTGTATGTGCGTGTTTGTGTGTGTGTGTGTGTGTGTGTGTGAGAGAGAGAGAGAGAGAGACAGACAGAGAGAGAGAGAGAGAGAGAGAGCAGAGGAAGAGAGATGATCAGCAGACCTGATCTTGAAGGATATGAAGGAGTTAGGCAGGTAAAGGGGCCAGGTTGTGAGAAGAATACAAATCAGACAAGTCATTTGTCCATTCACTCACTCACTCCATTCATTCATTCATTCATTCATTCAGCACATATATTGAGCTCCTACCGGGTTCCAGGCACAAGTTCCCAAGGTTCCCAAGGACCCAGTGAAGAAGATAGAGAAAGTCCCTGCCTTCAGAGAGCTTATATTCTAGGGGAACAGAGAATGAGCAAGTAAATAAACAAATTCACAAAGAAGAGACTTTTAAATGGTGATGTGTCACAAAGCCTACAAGAAAGAATTATGTGATCTGAGGGCATGGGGGCGTAAGGGTGGCCAGGGAGCCCATCTCAGAGAAATCACCTTCCATGCTGCCCCCTGCGTCAGTCATACAAAGCCTGGGGAAGTGCATTTTGGGGAGAAGGAACAGCAAGGCTTTTAGGCAGAGACAAACTCGGTGTCGACGAGGACCAGAAGAAGGCAGTGCATGAGGGAGACCATGGGAGGGGGCAATGTGGCCACAGAGGTAAGCAGGAGTCAGATGACGTAGCACTGTGGGCTCTGGTGAGGACCTGAAGAATTGTTTGTAAGGGGTGGCAGTGGGTAGGTAGACCAGTTGGCCAGGTATTGTGGCAGACCCAGTGGGAAGCCATGGTGGCCTGGGTGGAGGTAGAAGCTGTGGGTGTGGACAGGAGATGGCAGTTTGGGATCATGTTCTGGAGGCAGAGTCAACCTTATCCACAGAAGGATTTGATGTCATGGGTGAAGAGAAGAGGAATCAAGGATGACTCTCAGGAATTCTGCCTGAGCACCAGATGGATGGTGACCATTTTTCCAGGAGGGGAAGAGGAATTTTGTTTGGAGTCAGGAGCAGCAAGCATTTGGGAATCGAATATACCTCAGGATGGCATAAATCCAGGTTCATGGAAAGAGGTAGGGGATAGCTGGAGGGGCAGGTAGAGGTCATGAAGGACCCTGTTGGCCCCGAGAGAGCTGAACCCAAACCGTGAAGCTTCAGGTAGACCCTGAAGGCCTTTACAAAGCGAAGCAACACTGTCAGGCATTATCTTTTGAGACATGAGCTTCCAGTGTAGATGTTTGCATGGAAGGATGTGGTGGGGAGCAGAGAGAGAAAATGAATTAAGATGCTGCTGTAATAGCCCAGGCAGAGTTGGTGATAGCCTGAGGAAGGTGGGAGGGAGAGATGTGGACAGATTCTTGAGCTATTTATTTATTGAGACAGAGTCTCACTCTGTCACCCAGGCTGTGTGCAGTGGCACGATCTTGGCTCACTGCAGCCTTCGCCTCCCCGGTTCAAGTCATTCTTCTGCCTCAGCCTCCCAAGTAGCTGGGTCTACAGGTGCCCACCACCACACCTGGCTAATTTTTGTATTTTTAGTAGAGATGGGGTTTCACTATGTTGGCCAGGCTGGTCTCGAACTCCTGACCTCATGATCCAGCTGCCTCGGCCTCCCAAAGTGTTGGGATTACAGGCGTGAGCCACTGCGCCCGGCCCTCTTGAGCTCTTTAATGGGCAAAAGATGCAGGATGCAGCAATGTGGTACACATGTGAGATGAGAGAGGCGAGGACGAGGGAGCTCCTGTTTCCTGGGTTCTGTAAGTTCACAGATGGTGTTTTCATCCACTCCAATTCAGCGGAGGAAGGTGAAGAAGGCGAGTTAAGTTATGGACTCAGATGTAGGAGATGTGGTGTGTCACTTCCCTGGGGTCCATGTGACCCTTCCTCCCTTCTCACAGGACCCTGATCTTGTGAAACTACTGCCTGTCAGCCCCCGCCTCTGTGTCAGCAGTGTCCTTCCAGGGAAGATGGCCCCACCCTCGCCCCGGGATGGTCTTCCTGGCCAGGCAGGTAACCTATCCTTGACCAATGACTAGCATGAGAGTGGTCCTGTGACCCACTTGGGCCAAAGAGACAGGAAGAAAGGTTTTGTGGGGTCTTCTGGGAAAGTATCTTCCTTGTTTTTATCGAAAAGCATCCGGAAGTGACCCTTTCTGGTCCTTTGTGGGTGTGTGGCCCCAAGGCACTGTCCTGTCTTCTCTCAGCCTCAGGATAGTAAGAAAAACAGGTGAACGAGGTAGAGCTGCCTGGTTATGTGAGCAACTCATTTATTTATTTATTTATTATTTATTTATTTATTTATTTATTACTGTGAAGCCAGTTTGGGTTGTGTTTTCTTACCTGCAACTCAAAGCATCTCAACAGATATGAGGGCCAGCGGGACAACCAGATGGATATTCCAGCAGGGACATGGGCTTTCTGGCTAGGGCTGGACTTCAGGCTAGGGTCTGAGATGGAAAAAGGACTCCAATGCTCGTGCCCTTCTGAGAGTTGGATTCAATAGGAATTGGAATCATTTTCCTATTCAAAGAAAGGTTTTATTTTTAACAAGGAAAGAAGTGGAGTAATGCAAGGAAGAACTTCCTTGAAGAACACGCCACACTGTGTGGTCATGTACAGGGGTGGATTATGGAACCTCTGTAATTACAACGCTAAAGGAGAGATGCTAATCATTAGAGAGATTCAGGCACTGTTCAAAGGGAAGCTGAATGACCTATTTTCTGACTTTTTTTTTTTTTAAGTGGGAATCCATTTTATGTCGGCTGCCCCAGATGGCCTCTGGAAGACATAGGCTGCTTGGAGGAAAGAAGAGGGGAACTCTGAGGTCTGGCACACGGGAAGACCAAGTCCAGCTTTCACACGTAGGAGCTGTGTGATCCCCCTGGGCCTCATTTGTAAAAAGGAAAAAACAACTGACTGTCCCCCTGCAATCAAGGTGGTCCTGTGAATTAAATTGGGAAATTCATGTAAAGAACCTGTGCTATGCCCAGCTAATACTAGGAGATTCTCTCTCTCTCTCTCTCAATCCCTTTTGTCTCGCTGCTTCTCTCTCTCTCTCTCTCTCCCATTAGTTTTTCACCTCCAGCATCCTCTCATGACTCATGATATGTTTACCAGTGACCTCTGCTTGTCAGATCTGATGGTCAGTTATCTGTCCTCATCTTACTTGACCCATCAGTGGCATTTAATTGGTTGCTCACTCCCTCCTTGAACCCCTTTCTCACTTGCCTTCGGGCACCCCATCGCTTGGTTCTCTTCCTACCTCACTGGCTACTCATTCTCAGTCTCTTTGTGGATTCCTCCTCATCTTCTAGACCCCTAAATGGTGGAATGCCCAGGTCTTCATCCTCAAACTTCTCTTCTCTAGATATCCTTACCCTTCAAGGCTGCTTATCTCAGCCCAAGTAAAGCCCAACATCCTTTGCTGGGCTATAAGACCTTACCCAATCTATCCCCCTTCCGAATCTTCTTTGCCACCTCTCCTACCATTCACCCCTCCAGCTCACCCAATCTACTTGCTGTTTCTGGAAGATGCCAAGCATATTCTCCCTTCAAGCCTCTTTGCTAACTGTTCTCTCTACCTAGAGCCTCACTACCTCACTTCTTCAGGTCTTTGCTCAAATGTCAGAGTGACCCTCCCTAGCCACTGCATAACCTCACAACTTCCTACCGGATCATTCTGCATCCTTCTCCTTACTTTATGTGTCTTCAAAGCACGTATCAACACCTAACTCATTTTATATTTATTTGTGCATTCACTCTTTCTCCCATCAGAATGCCAGCTCCATATCTTCAGATTCTATAACAGTGTTTGGCACTAAGGGGGTTTCCAATAACTATGTGTTGAATGAATGCATTCACGGAGGGTAACTGCTATTGTTCTTCCTAATGTCATTATTTTTCTCAACTTTAAGATTCCAAGGTTTATGCTTACAAACCAAGGGGTAGAGCCAATGACTTCCCAAGATCCCTTTTGGTTTTCCAACCTCTGGATCTATAACACAGCAGATGTAAATTGCTTACATGGGAACGTGTCCAAACAGAATTACTGATGCTCAAGGGCTTCAGGATCACCACACTCCTGGACGTCCTAGACTTCCTAAAAAGTCATTCTGAGCAATATGGTTAGACAGCTATTTAGACATGTCTGTTTTGGAGGCAGTTTGACCTATGGTGAGAATGTCAAATGAAACAAAAACATTCTGACATTTTAAGAGCTTAATTTACTCACGATAAAAGGCATAGCATCTGAATATGTCAAGTTTATAAGACGTGGGCTTTAGAACAGGAATATGTACCTCCATACTGCGAGGGCATGCCCGTGAGTTGATTGACTTGTTAAAGGAGCAAGCCAGTAACACATTGGAAATAAACGGAGGATGCATCTGCAAAATACATCTGAAAGTTGGTTTCGGTGGATCTGTCGCTCTCACTGCAGTTTGGAGTTGGGTTATATGTGAAATTAAACAGTTGCCAAGATGATTCAAACAGATGCAGCTCAGAGGCCACCCCAGAAGGAGAGGACCCCAGTGATGGTTGCCAGTCAGTAGGATGTGGTGAAAACAGCATAGACTTTCGAGCCATACAGACTTGAGAGTGAATTCTAATTCAGTTGTGTATAAGCTGAGTGATGTCAGGCAAGTTACTTAGCATCTCTGGGCTTTGCTTTCTATCTTCATGTGGCAGAGACTACTATGAACCACCCAAGGCTGTTTTCCCTATAGTCTAGCACTCAGCCTGACCACATTTCTCAACCTTCCTTGTGGTTGGGTGTGACCACAGGCCTGAGCTCTGACCAGTGGCTGTGATGAATGGGATGTATGTCACTTCTAAGCCTACCCATAAGAGCCTCTCCTAGATGATCTGCCATGATTTTTCTCCTTCTGGTTTGAGGCAGGGGATCATGGTGACTTCGGAAGCTGTGTGTTGGAGACAGTGGAGCTGTATGACTGAAAGGCATATGTCCCCGAATCAATGCTTGGAGGAGAGCTGCCTGTTTTGGACTTAAAGTGAATGAGAAATAAACTTCTATGAATTGAACCACTGTGATTTGGGAGTTTATTTATTATATCAGATACCATTACCCCGATACCTTTGCAAAACAGGGGTAAAATTTTTTTTGGGAGGGTTGAAATAGACTTTGTTTTTGAAGCTCCCAGGACAGGTCTGGTCTGGTATGTAGCAGGGGTTTAATAGATTAGCTCTTACTATCCTCTTGCTTAATTAGTTATCTACAGTAATTGTTACACATAGACCTTGTGCCGGGTTTTACTAGGCTCTGCAGAGGATTCAAGAAGTATAAAACATAGTCCCAGATCTCAAAAACTTATAGTGGGGAAGACAATTATCTTTCATGTGTGTATATGTCCTAAAATATCAGGCTTCTGAAGGACAAGATTGGAGTGAATGTCTCTGGGATTAACCATGAGAATTCAGAGGAAGAAGGTCCCTTTGGTTGCCCTGGTTAGGGAAGACTTAATGAATCACCCAGACATTGGAAGAAAGAAGTTACACAGGCCATGATGAAAAATGGTCAATCAAGGCGGGGCGAGGTGGCTCACGCCTGTAATCCCAGCACTTTCGGAGGCTGAGGCGGGCGGATCACGAGGTCAGGAGATCGAGACCATCCTGGCTAACGTGGTGAAACCCCGTCTATACTAAAAATACAAAAAAAATTAGCCAGGCATGGTGGTGAGTGCCTGTAGTCCCAGCTACTCGGGAGGCTGAGGCAGGAGAATGGCGTGAACCCAGGAGGCAGAACTTGCAGTGAGCTGAGATTGCACCACTGCACTCCAGCCTGGGCAACAGAGCGAGACCTCGTCTCAAAAAAAAAAAAAAAAAAAAAAAAAAAAAAAAAGAAAAGAAAAGAAAAATGGTCAATCAAAAAAAGAATTTCTATTTTATTCTATTCTGGGGAGAATGAGCATATATATTTATTCTCTTAGCAGGTATTCATTGCTAACCATGTTAGTAATATCAGCTACTGAGAGAGTTAACCTAGAATATGGAAAAAAGCTATAAATGAGGACAAAGATGCTTGTTACTGGGCCACTTATCGTGTTAAAAGACAGAAACAACCCAAACATCCAATAGTGGGAGAAGGGTTAAGTAAATTATGGTGCATCCCTTTGATGTCATCTGTCCCTAAGAAATCCCAGGAAACTGCAGCTTCAGTTAGCACCCCCATATCAGTGACTCCCACATTTATAACTCTGGCCCTGATATCTTGAAACTCCCTGCAGGCAGTTTCCCGTATCTCCAACTCACTACAAGTTGTTGCCACTTGGCTGTCTCCAATGCACTTCAACCCGAGCTCATGATCCACTCCCTTTCCCATGTCGCTCACCTCCCATCCCTCCAATGTGGTTTTTTCCCAGCATCTCCTGCTCACCATCTCCAGTTGTGAGAGTCAGGATTCTGGGAGTCATCCTGGATATTTCCTTTTCCCTCATCCTCACATACAATCCATTAGGTCCTAAATATTTTTGAAATCCATCCTCTTCTCTTCATCTCTGCCACTGCCTCCTTGGCCTAAGTCACTAACTCCTTGCATCTCATTCTCTGGTATAACTTCCCAACTGGGTTTTCTGCATACCTCCGAGGCTTTTCTCCAGTCAGTTCGAGATCAGATCTGATCATTTCACTCCTGCCGTTTCTCACCCTCAAAACTCTTCAATGACTTCCCACTGCTTTAAGAATAAAAACCAACATTCTTAACATGGCCCACTGAGTACCTCATTGTCTGAGCCTTGCTTCTCTCTCCATCTTCATCTCATTCTATCCCTTTCCACCTCCTTCTCCATAATCCAGTCCCGGGATGTTGCATAAGCTGTTCTCTCTGCTCAGAATGCACTTCACAAGCCCGTTCCTTCCCCAACCCCCAAATGTACCAGTGCCAGCTTCACACCCACATACCCTCCATTTCTCATAGACTCAACCACCTCAAGGAAGCCCTCCATGATTTTGTGCCTAGATCAGGTTCCCTTGGGACTGGCTTCTGTGGCATACACACAACCTGGACAGAGGGAAAGGTGGCTCAGGGGTGTTCTAGAGGGTGAGGCAACAGATGTTAAGAAATTGTCACTGATAATGCAGAGTGGATATTCTACTTTTAAACAACTGAGTCATTGAACTGTACATCATAGATCTGATATTGAAGTTGAATCAGGACTAGCCATTCATGCCAAAAATCTTTACTTTGTGCCAGACACTGTGCTATTTACCCTACCCTCATAGAACTTCTCGTTTATTTAACAAGTCTCAGAAATCTGGGTATCGGGAAAGCAAATCTGTATTGAAGGAGTTTCCATGAATGTCTTCTATTTCCTTGAGAAAGACATTTAATTTTCTGAATCTCAGTTGCAATCACAATCCTTAAAACTGACTGCCCTGTGGTGGTGTGGGCAGGCATTCACAAGGCTAAAATACTTGGAAATCTCAGGCCTTGCTTGTAATGCAGAGAAGGAGCTGGGCTTTGAATCTGACCAGTTAAAAGTGTGGCATTCCCAAGACCCGTACTTGATCCCTCCAGAGGACTTGTGTTATTAAACCAGAGAGCAGAGCAGGTTCCGGCTGGCAAGGACCCAGGGATTAACGTCCAGGGCGTTAACATCATAATTGGGCCAGCCTTGAAGGCAGCAACATCTGCTGTGTGAGGCTCTGGTGCCAGAGCCCACGTTGCACCTCCTGGCTGGCCAGGGCCTTGGTCTTGGGAGGCGGCCGAGGTGGCCTTAAGGCTGCATTTTCTTAGCACATACTCAATAGCTACTGTCAGGTGGTGAAAAGCTCTCATTAGGGCCAAGAAATTGACTTGTGTCCTGGGCTTCTCAGAAAAACAAGGGGGACTTATGGGAGAGGCTTTGTGCCTGAAGGTGCCCAGGGACTGGTAATTGAGTTACTGTTCAAGTGATGAGAGACTGTGGCCACTAACAAGTATTAGTGGAACGAGGTTGGCAGGCTGTTGCAAGCCTTCCTACCAAGGCCAGCCTGCATTTTCTCTTTGGCATGGAGTATAAGGGGATTCATTTTCTTTAAAAATGTTTACATAGGCAGTAGAGCCCAGTGATCAGGTGGGCAGCATGGAAGTTGGGCTATCGGTATCTGGAGATGGCAAAGGGATGTTGGGTTGTTGGGAGGGGCTCACTGCACTCCACACTGTCATATGCATCATCTCATTCAATGACAAGGGTCCTGGGGAGGTTGATTCTCTTATTTTCCAGTTGAGGAAACCAAAGCTTTAAGAGGTCAGTGACCTGCCTCGAACCACACAGCCATGAACGATAGATGATGAATTAGAATCTTATCTGTTTCCTGGCCAGGTGCAGTGGCTCATGCCTGTAATCCCAGGACTTTGGGAGGCCAAGGCAGGCAGATCACTTGAGGTCAGGGGTTGGAGACCAGCCTGGTCAACACGGTAAAACTCCATCTCTGCTAAAAATACAAAAATTAGTGGGGCGTGGTGGCGGGTGCCTGTAGTCCCAGCTACTCAGGAGGCCGAGGCAGCAGAATGGCTTGAACCCGGGAGGCAGAAGTTGCAGTGAGCCAAGATCGTGCCACTGCACTCCAGCCTGGGCGACAGATCAAGATTCCATCTCAAAAAAAAAAAAAAAAAATTCTTATCTGTTTCCAAAGTCCATACTGCCTTTACTCCACTGTGGGTTCATGTGCGGACATGTCTGAGTTATGTCAATATCATCGGTGCTCCATATCCTGCTTCCAAAGGGATCTCGCATCCACCCATTTCCCATCACCGCCTGTGGCCCAGGTGTCTCCCATCTGGATGACGGCACTGGCCAGTCTCTCTGCCTGTTTCTTGCTTCCTTCTTTGCTCGCACTGCCCACAGAACAGGAGCAGATTGACGCGCGTCCCTTCCCTGCTTCACACCTTTCAGAGGCTTCCCATGGCCCTTTGGCTGGAATCCAGAACACTTAATGAGGCCCATGAGGCACTGCATCTTCTGGTTCTACCTGTGTCTCTAGCTCTGTCTGCTTCCATTGCCCCTGCTCTTTGCTTTGTCCATGGTGGGCTTCTGGTACTTTCTGGAAGACTCTAAGCTCTTAGTCTTGCACTGGTGCCTTTGCATGTGCCATTCCTTCTGCCTGGGACACTCTCCCCTAATTTTTCTCTGGATGAGTTCCATTCAACCTTAAATATTTCTCACTTGGAGAGTGTTCCTGGCCCCCTCTGTCTAACCACACTCCTCTCTTTAGTGCCCCACACTCTCTTCTTCACTTTTTTAATACGTTGCAAATACATTTCCATTTGTGATATTGTTGACTATTTTCAGTTTTTCTCCTCCTCTATTTTATGCACTCTTGAAGGTTAAGGACCAGGACAGTTCTGCTTCCCACAATATCCCCAACGTTTCACACACAGTACATTTCCAATAGGCACTTTTTATATTGAATGAATAAATGGTTCTCAAGAACTGTTAGCATTGTCTCTGCAAATGTAAGTGCATGTGAGCATATTTATAGACTCCAGTTCATTATAACTCAGTTTTCATCCATTTATTCATTCATGAGTCATTCCCATCAATATTTACTAAGCACCAACTGGGCGCTGAAGATGCAAAAGTGACTGAGAAAACGTGCCAGCCCTTCCGTAACTCAGTTGGGGTGGGGTAGATACGTAAGGGCCTGAGCTTCCGAGGCAGGTGTTCCAGGTTGGATCACGGATCCTCAAGTTACTCATCTGTGTGACCTCAGGAAAGTCACTTCACTTCTCTGAGCTCTAGATGTCTCCTCTATCAAGTGGAGCTAACCACATCCATCTTGTGGGGCTGTTTTGATACTAAATTGAAATAAAAAGTACATAAAAACAAAGTTCAATAAAGAGATCTTGTTGTTGTTTATGACGATTACTCAAATGGGGCATAAAGGGAAGGTAGGTCAGTTCTTCCTAAGGAGTGAGGGGTTTTAGGGAAGGTCTTATAATTGACTGCCATGGAGGCATCTGGACAGGAGGGGAAAGCTTTTTGGGTAGAAGGAAGGGTGAGAACAAAGAGGGACTTATGTGTGTCTGGGATTGTGGTATTTTGTGAATTTGTGTCCTCCATTTCTCTCTCTCCCTTCAGGGGCACAGAGCACCCTCTCTTCTTCCCAGAATGGTTCAGTTTGTCTTTTGGGAACCCCACCTCCTCTGTCCACTCCTCCCCACTGTGTCATCTCTGTTTGTATCTTCATCCTCTCCATGTAAGCCTGTTCCTCTGGTTACCCCTTTCCCCTCAAAACTGGGAGGGCTGAAGGGTTGGGAACATCTCAGTCATCCATCAAATGAAATTGGGAGTTGGCAGCTGTGGTTTCATTAATGACTGCTCAACCCTTCTCTCCCCACATCTGGAAGGCTTGTGCCCCAGGATGGATGAGCCAGTGATACACAGTGAGAGACGTACTGGCTCCCTAGAGACAGATGGGAACCCTGAGGCCCTGTCATCTGTCTCGTACCCTGGGCAGGAAGCCCCCATCAACAGATTTTTTGAGGAGGGGCCATTTAGGCCCCACAGGGACATTCTCCAGTGTCTCCTGAGTTCCTGTCAATGGGAGTCAGTTTCAGTGTGTATCAGCAGCATGAGCCTCAGTCTCCAAGTCCGAAATTCAGCACCACATCAAAAGGGAGCAGCTCTTCAAGGAAGAAATAGTACCATATCCAAGAGTTGGGACTCTGGGACCCAGACTTCCAGGGTTCATATCCCAGCCCTATCATCCTGGCCAGTTAATATTGCTGTGCCTCAGTTTTCTCATGTGTAGAATGGGAACGAAGATCGTGGCTCCTTCACAGGGGTGGTTGTGAGGAATCTTTGCAACGACAAGCGGGAGTGACTCAGAAGCCTGCTGCGTCCACAGAAAAAGCCTGTTAAGTGTTGACGATCGTTATTTCCTCTTGATGGAACCCTTTCAAAGCAAAGGCTGGAGTGAGATTACGAGGGCCCAGAAAAATCCTCAGTCTCCAAAAATCCTTCTTCCTGCTCTCTGAGAAGTAAGATCCCTTCACGGAGGAGCAGTGCCTCTCTTCGCATGGTCACGGGAAGCTTGTGGCAGGGGCTAGGAGTCAGGCCTCTGCAGCTGGGCAGCCTGCAGGGCTCAAGCTTGGCTGCTTACTAGCCAGCTGGCCTTGGCTGACTGCCTACCCTTTCTACATCTCGGTTTCCTCACCTGCAGGATGGGAGCCATAAGACCCACTGCAGAAGGTGGGGCCTGAGCCTTCAGCATCACCTTCCCTTACTCACTCCTTCCCAGGTCACCGAAGTTGTCTCCTAAAGGGCCTCTCTGTTTCCACGCTTGTTACTATGCAGCCTGTCCACCCAGCAGCCAGAGCCAGCTTCTGAAAACCCAAGTCAACGAAGGTCGCTCCTTTGCTTAGACCCTCCAGTGGCTCCTGATGTCCCTCAGTGTAGATTCTAGAGTCCCCATCCCCATGCCAGCCCACAAGCCCTTCCGTGTCTGCTCTCCTCTTCTTCCCTGCTCCTGCCTCCTCCATTTCCCCACCTTATCCATGCTGTCCTCTCCCATCTGTCTCTTTCTTGGGGCACACCAAGGACTCCCAGGACCTACGCATTTGCTGTTCTCTCGACCTGGAGTACTCCCCGCCCCGCCATGCCCTGCCTTCAACATAGCAACATGCCTTTTGGCTCATTTTCTTCAGGGCTCTGTTCAGTAACCGCCTCCTCTGAGAAGGCCTCCATGACCACCCTATCTTCTACAGTATCCCTTTCTGTTACTCTCTGTCCCCTTGCCCTGCTTTATTTTTCTGCAGAGCACTTATCACCACCTGATAAACATTTATGCATTTGTTAGTTGATTGCCTCTTTCTTCCTATTAGTCCGCAGAGCTCGCGAGGGGAAGGTCTTTGTCTTTTTTGTCTCTGCTGGATCTCCAGTACCTAGCACAGTGCCTGGTTCAGTGCAGATAGCCAATAGATGTTTCTTGCACAAATAAACAAGTTTCCAGTAGGCAGTAAGGATGAACAATGCTTGTGAAAATGTGCTTGGTCCATGGTAGGTATTTGAAAAATGTTAGTTTTTAATCCCCTCCTTATCAAACTAGAAGGTTCATTTAAAAAGCAAACATCCTTGGGAGGGGCAACACATTGACCTTAATTCACACCGGATTCCTGTACAAGGAAAAGGTCTAGTTGGAAGGGCAGAGGAAGGCAAGTCAGGGGCCCTGTAGACAAACTTCACTTGCTAAGAAATTTTGTCTCTGGCCAGCTCTGTTTAGGTCTGTGTCTACGACAATTCTCTAGGCAATTGAATTGCATTACCCTTTTCATTCTAATAATATGAACAGAATTCAGATGTGGTATTTGATGATGTCTTGTCTATTGAATGACTTCAGGACTTGCCTGGCACACGGCAGCAAATTACTGTCAACTTGAGGGCCGCCGGACCTCTGCCAAAGTACCAATATTTCCGTGGAAAATCCTGGTCGTTTACAGTTTATGCCTCAAAAATGAATTTTTATTTCATTGGCTTAATCTTTAGCGTTATCAGAACATGTGCTGATTCCCAGGGAGACTTCCAAGGTGAGATCCTTCTAACAAGACCAGAGCTGGGAGAGCTCCTGAAGGGAACAAAAGACAAGCGCTCCTTGCCTGGTTGGAATTGCTGTTTGTACGATCCCTGCTGAGAGAGAGAAGAGGGTAGACTGGACTCCTTCCAAAAATCGGAGGGGAAGCTGATTCTGACTTGGGAGGGTATAAAAATCTCGAGGCCAAGGCTGTCAGCTCGAGGGAAGGAGGTTGGGGAGACAGGGGCACGTATGAGCATCTTTTCCAGTTCTTAAAAACAAATGCCTGGAGATTGGACACACCCAACAATTCTCTGGCCCTGGCACATAGTAAGCACTCAACACATGTTAGTTGAATTCAGCTGGAGAGGGTTTGGAAGCTGTGTTAGCTGCTGTGCTCTGGATGGGGATTCGACCAAATCTCTTCCACTCCGCCCCCAGTGCATTCATATTGCCTAGTAATCTGTCACAAATACCCTGCAGTGCTGAAGCCTTTGGCTGTGTCAAAGGGAAGGATCCAGCCTTTCCCAGGGGAATTTCCCCATTAGATACATGGTACAGCTCCACCCACACACTGGGTCTCTGAGTCAGAAGGGCATGTTTCTGCTGCAACTAATTTTACTACTGTTGTTTCTATTGCATCAGTAAAGCCCTGTTAGCTTTTAGAGAAGGATCTGCACCACTGAGATCTCGAGATTGGTTATTTTGATCACGAGGAATTTTCCTAACCAGTCTCCCTCGCTGGATCCTCATCTGTCCTTAGACATAGGGGAAAGACAGACTACACTGTGAGAAGCATCATCACCGAAACTTCTCCTGCAGCTTGTCTGCCTGGCAAAGACTTGTGTAATCATGGATAATTAGGATAGTGGTAGCAGACAGCTAACCCAGCACTGATGCAAAGCTACTGAGTTAGTGGCTGTAGTAAATTTAAGTAAAGAGATTATTTTGAGCATCAGTTATGGGCAGATGTGACAAGTAAGAAGGGGTGTCTAGTGATCTTTTCAAAGCGAGCCATGAAACAGTTGTGTGGTCAGATGATAGAAAGAAATTGGCAAGAGAGATCCCTTCCTTCCTTCCTTCCTTCCTTCCTTCCTTCCTTCCTTCCTTCCTTCCTTCCTTCCTTCCTTCCTTCCTTCCTTCCTTCCTTCCTCCCTTCCTCCCTTCCTCCCTTCCTCCTTTCCTCCTTTCCTTCTTTCCTTCCTCCCTTCCTCCCTTGCTTTCCTTCCTTCCTTCTCTCTCTTTTCTCTGTCTCTCTTCTCTCTCCAATAAATATTTCCTAAGCCCCAGCTCTATGCTGTGCACTATCCTAGTCCTTTGGGATATAGCAATGAACAAAAGAGACAAAACTCTTTGCTCATTTGGGACTTACATTCTAATGATCTACATCTATCTATCTAACTATCCATCGTGTGCAGTGACCTTAAATTACACAGACAATACAATCACAAAACAAACGATCAAAGAATATGCCAATCAGAAGGGAAGGTCAGGACCAGAGGAGAAGTAAAGAAACACCAATGGGCAGGCCTCAGCATCTTAAAGGGTTTCTAATGCTACTCTGTGCAACCGAAGCTTCCTGACAGCCAAAGCAGAGAAGGAACATATGTTAGTTACATGAATCTTATTGTTCAGGAAGGGGCATCACCACTGTCCCTATTTCTTCTCGTGATAAAATGTGTTTTCTAACCATATTACCTTATTTAAGCCTTAGGACAACTTCAGACTCAGTTACCATTATTAGTTCCATTTTACAGATTAAAAAAAACTGGGGCTTAAAAAAGCTAAGCACCTTGCCCAAAGTTACATCTGGAAAGTGGCAGAGTTGAGAGAAATTCTCAAGCAGTATAAACTCAGAGCTCTCTTCTAACCATGCACTTCACTGCCCCTGCTATGGGCAAACTGAGAAAGTACATCAATGGTCCCTGGGTAAAAGCCCAAATGCCCTGGAAGATAGTCTCCTGGCAGGGATCTGGGAAAAAATAATAAGAAAGACACACCCATATGCAATGAGAGAACTAAATATTAAGTATAAAGTTCATCTGCTTTTAGGCCCAAGACATCCCAATAGCCCAAGAATGGGAAAACCAGAGCTGTGAGGTCCCAGACTCCAGCTGAACCAGGCTAAAGCTGGCCTGAAAATCCTACACCTAATTCTGTCATCACAAAAGCATGATCTTTGTAAGAGAAAGGAGAAGCAACAATCCCCATTAGCTTGACGTCTTCCTGTTCTCAGCCTCACCCCTTTACAGCAGAACCTCATTAGGTCTTTGAGAGCTGTGCTATTGTCTTGGCCAGTAGTTGGAAGATGCTCTCCAAGGTGATGAAGCAAGTGGGGCTTATTTTTCTTCTTTTCAGATTGGCTTCTTGCCTCTGACTCACCACTCCTGGTAAATCACATGAGTGTTCTAGCAGATTGTGAAGACAACCTGCATGACCAAACTGAGAAAATGTGACAATTTGTAAGCGTTCAAGTTTACTACCAGGTAATGCTAATACTGAGAGGTAGCATGGCTGAATGACTGGCAAATTTCTTAAACTTTCTATGCCTCAGTTTTCTCACCTGTAAAATGGAAATAATCATAATAAAAAATAATACTGACCCCAAAACGAGTTGCTGTGAGAATCAAATGAGCAACTAGGTGCTTAAAACAGCACCTGGTGAATAAGACCCATATATTTTTTTCTTTTCTTTCTTTCTTTTTTTTTTTTTAAAGTTGGTTATATTCCTTAAGGCAAAATTGCTTGGTAATGGGGTCATCTCTGGGATGATGAACCTGGCAGAGTTACTTCATGCCGTTGGATAAGTGGGGTCCCAGTGGATGCTATGATGACAGATGACACAGAAAACAGTATCCCTCTATTAAATTCACATAACAAGACCAAAGCTTGCACCACATCCAATTCTCTGTTGCATCTCAGAATTCTAAGTCCTTCATTAATGTTCTAAAATGTTGAATTCTGTGTGCTATGCAGTTTTTAAGCAACATCTGTTCATCAACCCCAGAGGTGACAGCGAGTCAGTGTTGGGGGTTGTTCAAAGCATACCCACATCTCTTGGCTCCCTTGCAGGAATGTTAGGGGGTCTAATTAATTACTGTTTGCAAAGCAACTGAGAAATTCTCCAGTGAAAGTTGCTGTAGAAATGCAAGTTTCTGTATGATTATTACACGTGCTTATAATTGTTTCCAAAGTTTACTTATTGGGCAGGGAAAGGGAGAATATATTTTCTTCCTTGACGGCAATGGATAATGCTTTGTAAATTGGCATTTATGAATGCTAAATCACTTTATGGAAACATTGTATCTCTAGAGCTACAGGAATCTCATAATGGGAAATGCACATAAAGGGTTTCTTCTTTCACTTTCGCACCCTCCCCTTCATTCAACTCCCATTTCCATAAACAAATGTGAAAAGAAACATTATAAGAAGCAACCATGTGTATCCAAACTTTAAAAGCTCAAATGCATATTTTAATACAAAATTACCTGCATAGAGTCAGGCTTTTTTTGGATAGCACATCCTTTGCATTAATTTATGCTAAAGATTGAGCAACATTAGGTTGAAATCAAAGCTTGAAACAGATGCAAAGGAAGTTGGGGATAGACATAAGCTGGAACAATTAAAATTATGTGCTAAGCTCAACCACCTCAAAAGCTATAGAAAATATCGGCTTGCCTTGATTTTGTAAAGATTTGTGTGGAATATCTAAGAGCAAGCCTATGTCTGGGAAATATCTTTCCGTGGTTATATATGTGTTTCTTTTTTTCCCATTTCATGGAGAAATAACTGTTTTATAGGTATAGTTGAGCACTAGCCGAGGAAACTTACTCCCGTCTTTTAATGTTTCTCTTTCCTAACTCAAGTTTGAGATAGTGACATTACTCCTGGCATACTGAAAAAAAAAAAGTTCACTGGAATTAAAATTTAGCAGTGTACAGAGGCAGAACACAAGACCTTGTCTGCTAGCTGTTCAAGTAGTGATGAAATCCGAATTAGATAAGAATGCTATCGTTGCTCCTATCTGCAGCTCCTCAGCCAAGTTTTATCTATAGCAGCACAAAAATTGATTTGCAATCAGTTACATTTGTTTTTTAAAATCCCATCAAATCCAAGAAGCCTATTTTAGTCTGTAAAATTGAGCAGATAATTGCCTCCTTTATATGAATAAAATGTAAAACCCGTATCTGGAATAACAGCCATTTTCTTATTCCTCAACAGACGCTTTGGGCTCCAGTCACACCACACCTCCTAGATTTTCTAGTTTTATGCTCTTTTCTTCAGCTTGGGATCCTCATCAGCTCTCCCCCAACCCTTTTCTTCCCCCGGGCTCCCCACAACCCCACGCTCCCAGCTGCAGACATTGAGCTTCTCTCCTCTGGACTCCCATAGTATTTTTTATGTTTTGAGATTTCTCACATAATAATAAATGAAGGAAAGCCTAAATGAATGAGCTAGGTCCTACTTACTTAATGAGGGCCCCTTACTTAATATTTTCTCATAGCCTGTGGGATGGCAGTCTGATCACAGGGGTAGGCAGTGACATTCTTGATTCAAATCTACAGTCACTGCCAGCCCACAGCTCCGGAGGGCTTTCGTTTCTAGTGGATTAGCCATATTGCAAATGGTCAGTCAGGCCAATGATTCTGGCATATCTTGATTTTAGGTGCTTATGGATGCTGTCCCTTACAGAGCTGCATCTGTCCTATTCATTTACTTCGCAAAAAAAGCCTTCCGCTTCTCTCTCTCTCTCCTCCCCATCCTGGTCCAGGCCATTGTCATCTCTTATCTGGACACCTGCAGTGACCTCCTCACAGGTCTGCCCTCAGTCTTGCCCCTCAAATTTTTATTGGTATCGTAGCCAGAAGGGTTATTTAAAATGCAAATATGGGCCAGGTGTGGTGGCTCACACCTGTAATCCCAGCACTTTGGGAGGCCAAGGCAGGTGAATCACCTGAGATCAAGAGTTTGAGACCAGTCTGGCCAACATGGTGAAACCCCGTCTCTACTAAAAGTACGAAAATTAGATGGGTGTGGTGGTGGGCTCCTATAGTCCCAGCTACTCCGGAGGCTGAGGCAGAAGAATCTCTTGAACTCAGGAGGCAGAGGTTTCAGTGAGCCAAGATCATACCATTGCACTCCAGCCTGGGCAACAGAGTAAAAACTCCGTTTCAAAAGGAAAAAAAAAATGCAAGTCTGATTACGTCAATTCTGAGCATCTTATGTAGCTACTCCGCCTTTCTTCGTGGTCCATCATTATCTCAATTTGCTGTCCCACCTCAGGACCTTTGCACGCCCTGTTGCCTCTGGCTGGAATGCTCTTTCCTTGCTCCCCTTTTACCTAGTTACCAGGTTACACACTCTCCTAACTCCCTGTGCTTTTCCTTCACAGTGCATAGCACAGTTTGTAGCTGTTGTTGTGTGTGTGTCTGTGTGCGTATGTGCACGCATGTGTATACGTGTGTATATGTCTAAGCTCCATGACAGCAGGAACTGCATTGCTTTCTCTCTACTCTTTCCTCAGCGCTTAGGCTCCTCAGACATGAAGTAAGGATTTAAAAATATTGTTGAAATAATAAATGATTCTTGGATAAATGTCAGATCTTTGTCTAATAAAGCAAGAGCCAGAGGAGAAATGTTTATGCTCAAACATGTATTTTCCGGCTCTGGGGAAGGTGCGCATCAGCCAGTTAACAGCGTTGCCCAGCTCAACTACCAGCAAGTCCTTTTCATCAACCTGAGAAATGATGCAATCTTTTACCCAGTATAAATTCAGCCCTTTATAAAATGATTCCATCAAGTCATGGCAAGCGTCCAAGAGAAGCCCATAATGAAATGCAAATAAAAAATTTAAAAAGAGCATATGCTCTGCAAATTAAGCAACAGAAAAAGTAATATCGTATACTGCCAATTCTTTATCAGTGAAATCACCCAGAATTCAACGTGGTAGGTCCTAGACACCCATTGCTCTGGGTAACATGAAATAAACGGCTCTGTCTCGCTAGGTTCCTGCCGGCATTTCTAGCTTGTCTTGCCCTCTGGCCATCGGTTCTCCTATTCCAGCACAACCTCACTCAGAATGCCCAGGCAAGTCTACACTGGGAACATGCGGGGTTGTCTCTGCCTTGAACTATCTACCTTCTCACCTTCCACTTCACCCTTCTATCTGCAGGGCCCCTGAGTGAACATCTATTCACTTCCAGCTCAAGTAGCCTTATCCAACAAATATTTCTTTATCTGATTGACATTTTGATTTTCCCTTTGCCATCTCAGTAAATGGCCCTGCCATAACCCTCTTTGCTCAAAATGGGAACCTGGGAATCTTCTTTGCTTTTTTTTCTTCTCTCTCCAATACCAATCATATCCCATCCATCAGTGAGTCTTGTCTTACACTGTCCCTTTTCTCCAACTCCATCATCCTCATCTTAACTCCTATCTCTAACTCCCCGTGCAAAGGCCTCTCACTTTCAACCCTCCCATACATCCTTCTCTCAATGGTCAGTGTAGTCTTCTGAAAGTAAATTAGTTTGTACCTAAAACTCTTCTATGATTTCCCATGTCTCCAAGAAAAATATTCGAACTCCCTTCCATGACCTGGAAAGCCCTAACGAGTCGCCTTTTGCCTTTCTAATTTAGATGCTGCCCTCACTTGGGGTTTTCCCAACTCGGCATCATCACTTCAGGTGTCTTAATGATGACATGTCCTCCGCTGAGCTCCCAATCTCCCCCAGTCTCAATCTTCTGCCACGGCAGCTCCATCTTTCCAGTGGCTCAGACCAGAAAGCTCAGAGTCACCCTTGACTCTTCGTGCTAATTCACATCCTGTTTCCAGCAAATCCTGACAGCTCTACTTTTTTTTTTTCTTTTTTGAAATGGCGTCTCGCTCTGTCACCCAGGCTGGAGTACAGCGGCATGATCTCGACTCACTGCAACCTCCATCTCCCAGATTCCAGCGATTCTCCTGCTTCAGCCTCCCAAGTAGCTGGGATTACAGGCACCCGCCACTATGGCCAGCTAATTTTTGTATTTTTAGTAGATATAGAGTTTCACCATGTTATCCAGACTAGTCTCAAACTCCTGACCTCATGATTTGCCTGCCTCAGCCAGGGCTGGGATTATAGGTGTGAACAACCGCGCCCGGCTAACAGCTCTACTTTGAAACTGTGATATGGTTTGGCTGTGTCCCCACCCAAATCTCTTCTTGAATTGTAGCTGCCATCATTCCCACGTGTTGTGAGAAGGACCCAGTGGGAGGTAACTGAATCATGGCGGTGGGTTGTTCCTGTGCTGTTCTCATGATAGTGAGTAAGTCTCACGAGGTCTGATGGTTTTACAATGGGCGGTTCCCCTGCACATGCTCTGTTGCCTGCTGCCATGTAAGACGTCCCCTTGCTCTTTCACCGCAATTTTGAGGTCTCCCCAGCCATGTGGAACTGTGAGTCCATTAAACCTCTTTCCTTGATAAACTACTCAGTCTTGGGTATGTCCAAGATACCCAAGTGTGAGTATATGTGAGGACAGACTAATACAGACTGTGTCTCAAGAGAACCACTGTCCACTTCTCACTTCTCCTATGACTATCCTCGTCCACGCCACCACCAGCTCCTGCCTGGACAACGGCACTGGCCTCCTCCTTTGCTTTTCTGCTTCTGCACTTGCCCTCTCTTCCCCTGCCACCAACCTCTCTTCACTCAATTCTCAATTCAGCCTCTGGAAGAATGATGCCAAAATACAGGTCAGGTTGGGTCACTTGTCTGCTCAAAACCCTACAGTGACTCCCACCTTACTCAGAGTCAAAGCTAACGTCCTCACAGTGGCCTATAAGGCCCCATGATCTCCCTTCACCCTGATACCTCATTAGTCTCATCATCTACTCCTTTCTGCTTGGCTGGTCTCGCTCCAACCACACTGGCCTCCTTGCCATTCTATTTTACTTTTTTTTCTTGAGACAGGGTCTTGCTCTGTTGCCCAGGCTGGAGTGCAGTGGTTCGATCATGGCTCACTATAGCCTCAACCTCCCAAGGTTCAAGAAATCCTCCTGCCTCGGCCTCCCGAGTATAGCTGGGACCACAGGCATGCGCCACCACACCCAGCTTATATATATATATATATATTTTAAATAGAGATGAAGGTCTCACTGTGTTGCCCAGTCTGGTCTCAAACTCCTGGGTTCAAGCAATCCTCCCACCTCAGCCTCCCAAAGTGCTGGGATTGCAGGCGTGACCCACCGCACCCAGCCCATTCTATTTATTGTTATTTTTTTTGTAGAGATGGGGGTCTCACTTTGTTGCCCTGATCTTGAACTGATCTTGAACTCCTGGCTTCAAGTGATCCTTCCGCCTTGGCCTCCCAGAATGCTGGGATTTTAGGCATGACCCACCGCGCCTGGCCCTCTTTGCCATCGTAAAACACAGCAGGCACACTCCTGCCTCAGGGCCTTTGCGTTGGCTGTGTCCTCTACCTGAGGCACCTTTCTCTAGATATCTGCTGTTTATTGTTCTTTAGATATTATTTTCTCATTCATCTCCTTCAGGTATTTATTCAAATGTTACTTTCTTCCTAAAGTCTTCCCTGCGCACTCTATATAAAATTGCAAACTTCCCTTCCTAGAAACATTCTAGTTCACTTTCCTGATTTATTTTTCTCCTCAGCTCTTGTCTCTAGGTAGCATACAGGGCTGGATTCTAGGCCATACAAACTGTGTGGTCCCATAGACCCTGTGCCATTCCCCACTGGTTACTGCTTTCTTCCCAGGAGCCTAGGATGAAGGTCAAGGTCTTTAGCTCAGTCTCCAGGCCCTGCCTACATCTGCAGCCCTCCCTGTCTGCAGTGCAGT
The DNA here is from genome assembly GCF_024542745.1 of Macaca thibetana thibetana. Taxonomy (NCBI): domain Eukaryota; kingdom Metazoa; phylum Chordata; class Mammalia; order Primates; family Cercopithecidae; genus Macaca; species Macaca thibetana. Next base: position 14,255,402 of record NC_065587.1, on the reverse strand, counting down.
CTCTCGGGCCTTCTTCTCACCCTGCAAACATGTTTTCTGTTTTTTGCAAGCAAACCCTTCTTCCTCTATTTCCAAAACATCCTTCATCCACTTTAGGTCTTGCTTACCCTCAGGTCTCAGGCTCTTTCTGAATCCCTGAATGAAATTTCCCCACGATTCACTGTAAAATGGATCCACATACCTGTTTTCTGTGGATGTTATCATAGTAGGGACTATGTGGTTATCAATGTGCTGTTTTGATGGATGACTTTTTTGCCCATGACACTGTAAGGGCAGAAGGGACCACGCCTATGAGATTTTTGCATCCCCATTTCCCAGCAAGCTGCCACCAGGCACATAACAGGGGCTCAGTAATGTTGCTTGGTGGGGGGAACGTGTGGCAAGGCACCCTGTGAGCAATTAATTTAGGTTGGGTCTCCACTGCTCTAGTTAGTTTTCACACCCCTTCCCAAGAAGGCAGAAGAGCTCTCAGGGCCATGTTAACAGCATTAGGACTGTAGGGCTAAGATGCAAAGTTGCCATCAGAACACAGTCCCCATGCTGGAGTACCCCTAGGCTGTAGGCAAAGACAGAGATGTTTTGTTTGGCAAGCAGAATTGGCCTACACATTGTTGTTGTTATTTTAAAATTCGAGCCAGGTGCGGTGGCTCATGCCTGTAATCCCAACACTCTGGGAGGCCGAGGCGGGTGGATCACCTGATGTCGGGAGTTCGAGACCAACCTGACTAACATGGAGAAATCCCATCTTTACTAAAAACACAAAAATATTAGCCGGGCATGGTGGCATATGCCTGTAATCCCAGTTACTCGGAAAGCTGAGGTAGGAGAATCGCTTGAACCTGGGAAGCTAAGGTTGTGGTGAGCTGAGATCGCGCCATTGCACTCCAGCCTGGGCGACAAGAGAGAAACTCGGTCTCAACAATAAAAATTAAAAATAAAAAAATAAAAATCGGATGAGTTGCTAACATTGAAAAATTGGGAGGTTTCACATACAACTTTGAGTATTTGGCTTCTTTCGAAAAATCAAACGATCTAGCAACCTTAGCACTGCAGTGCCTCAGTTGGCTGCAGCTGACCCGGAGCTGCCTGGGCTGGGACCTGTGCGTGCTTCAGTTGCCACATGGAATTCTTCCTCCATCACGCACCTGCCTGGCTGCTCTGGACGCCAGAGGCCGTGGTGTCCAGCCTTGGCTTATAGAAACAACAGAGCTGGATGATCTGAAGTAAGAAGAGTTCCAAGGTTGGGAGGGGTCAAGGGAGCCAGTCTGAAGAGGCCAGAGGTGTCTGCAGACAGGGACGGCTCTGAAATCTCTGGGAACCCCGGCACTGGGTTCCCAGCCTGGGACAGTCCCCTGTGTCCAAGCTTGTGGGACCTTCAGGACCAGACGGGCATGGCCAGGAGACGACTTGAAGAACTACCAGCCCTTTCTCGGAGGTTCTTGATGGTGTAAGACCTCCACGATTCCCACATTATAAGAGAGAGAGGAAGAGTCCTCTTGAAAACATGACAGACTTTAGATTTTTTTTTTTTTTTTGCTACTCCAGTAAGTACAGTGTGTGTGTGTGAGTGTGTGTGTGTGTGTGTGTGTGTGTGCGTGCATTTGGGGGGTACTTTCAGAGTTAGAGTTAATTGATTTCAGAACAAAAAAAAAAGAGTAACGCAGCTTTCCTACATGCAAGCACTGTGGACAAAATTCACACCTGACTCAAATAAATTATATTCCCTATATTCTCAAGAGAGTCAATCTTTCTCTTTGAGGAATGTTTTTTATCCCTCTTCAATCTGTTTGTACTAAGAATGTGGGTATACTTTATTCCATGTTTCTCTTTCTTCTTGTAGTTGTGTGTGTGTGTGTGTGTGTGTGTGTGTGTGTGTGTGTGTTTTTCAAGACAAGGTCTCACCCTGTCACCCAGGCTGGAGTACAGTGGCTTGATCACAGCTCACTGCAGCCTCAACTTCACAGGATCACTTGTGCATGTCACCACGCCCGGCTAATTTATTAATTTTTTTTTTGTAGAGACAGAGTATCCCTATGTTGCCCAGCCTGGTCTTGAACTCCTGGGCTCAAGCGATCTTCCTGCCTTGGCCTCCAAAAGTGCTGAAATTACAGGTGTGACCCACTGTGCACAGCCTCTTTTGTAGTTTTAAAGCCCATATTTATAAGAAGTTCATTATGACACTGCTCATTGGCACATATATTTTGAAAGACTGCGGGAAAAGCTGCGTCTCTTAAGACTCAAAAGTCAAAAGCCAGATGTCACAGGCTATTGAGAAGAGCTGTTTTAACTTCAGACTCATAAAAAAAGTTCCAATTTAATTCAGACTTCTATGGTGTCAGAGCAATCTTCATCTACAAGAGTTTCATGAGGATATTCTAGAACTTCAGATTATTACATTTCTTTTCTAGTTATCGAAAACAAGCTCTCAGTTCCTTTAGGCAAATGTTATGGGACATATTCTTGCTATTCCTATCCCAACTTAGATTTTTGCCAAACTGGTGTCTGAATCTTTGCTTTGCAGACTCAGGAAAAGTGTGGAGAGGAGCAGAGAGGCATTAAAAAAAGGGAAAGGATGATGGAGGAAACCCAAGTCTGTCTTGACTAAGGGGAGCTGTGATTTGGGAGGGGGGAAAAGAGAATGCTGGGGCCAGGCTGGGGAATTTCGGCATTTGGTGGAGAAAGCTCTAGAAGTGAGAAATGTCTCTGTGGGCTAGAAATTGGGTCCTTTTCAGTGTTCTTATAAGTAGGGTTTGGATTGGAATTCCTTTATAATTATTATTTGACTTCTTCATACGTGACTCTTTGCAGAACTGAGCCACTTGGAGCTCTATAATTTGTTAGGGTTACACAAATGTAGCCTACCGGGCTTATGGCAAAATAGTTTCTATAAGGAGAATATCAACTTTTCTACCTGAGATCTTGGTTAAACAATTAAAACCTGGATCAAGCCTCACCTCCTTGGGTGAAGCCTTTACTCCTCTAGCAATTAGCTAGCTTGTTGATGTGCCCACCTTAATTTCTTAATAGTTCTATTTTAGTACTTACCCCTCTGTATGCCAATTTGTTAGTTTATATGTTTGTGTATCTTCCATGGCCACGGGGTTATGCAGAATATGGACCAATTATGTTTTATTGCCCTTTATAGATTCAGCGCATAGCTAAGACTGCGGCAGCTGGCACACATTAGGTATTTAGTAAATGTTTGCTGAATGAATACATAAGACTACCAATGGGTGCAGTTCACTTAAGACTTTCTTTCTTTTCTTCCCTTTCTTTCCTTTCCCTTTCCTTCCTTCCTTCCTTCCTTCCTTCCTTCCTTCCTTCCTTCCTTCCTTCCTTCCTTCCTTCCTTCCCTCCCTCCCTCCCTCCCTCCCTCCCTCCCTCCCTCCCTCCCTCTCTCTTTTTCTTTCTTTCTTTCTTTCTTTCTTTCTTTCTTTCTTTTTCTTTCTTTCTTTCTTTCTTTCTTTCTTTCTTTCTTTCTTTCTTTCTCTTTCCCTCTCTCTCTCTTTCTTCCTTCCTTCCTTCCTTTCTTTTCTGACAGTGTTTCACTCTTGTTGCTCAGGCTGGAGTGTACTGGTGAGATGTTGGCTCACTGCAACCTCCACCACCTGGGTTCAAGTGATTCTCCTGCCTCAGCCTCCGGAGTAGTTGGGATTACAGGTGTGTGCCACCACGCCCAGTTAATTTTTGTATTTTTAGTAGAGACGGGGTTTCACCATGTTGGCCAGGTTGGTCTTGAACTCCTGACCTCAGGTGATCTGCCCTCCTTGGTCTCCCAGAGTGTTGGAATTACAGGCGTGAGCCACCGCACCTGGCCCACTTAAGACTTTCAAGTATCTTCAGGTTCATAACCAAGGGCTACTGAAGACATTCAGATAGTATAGGATGGAGCAATCTAATAAACAGACTCACCTTATGACTTCTAGAAACTGATTTAAGTGAGGAAATGCATGTTTCCAAGAAGCCGTATTGGGTCCTTGCAGTTATGGTCCTAATGAATGATTTGGGGAAGGGAAAGACTGTGAATTGGCAAGTTAGTAGAGGATTCTAAGCTGGCCTACAAACACAGGCTCATTTTGGACTCCTGTCTTTTTCTAATGACCCATATCCAATCAATAAACAAATCCTGTTGGCTTCACCTTCAACACACAGCCCGAATCCAACCACTTCTCATCACCACCTTCACCACCCCTAATTCAAGCCACACCTTCTTACACCTGGATGGCTGTAACGGGCTCCTAACTGGTCTCCCTGCTTTCACCCCAGCCCCTACAGTGTGTTCTCTACCCACCAGCCAGAAAATGACTCTCCTCCACTCAAAGTCCTCCAACAGATCCCATGACGCTCAAAGCAAAAGCCACAGTCTTCTCAGTCTGGCCCCTGCTGCCTCCCTGACCTCACCTGCTCCAGGGACTTTGGCCTCCTTGCACCTCCTCAAATGCACCCGGAGTGTTCCTGTTACTCTTGCCTTGAGACTTTGCCCCAGACGTGAGCATGGCTCTTTCCTTCACTTCCTTTGGATTTTTCCCAGCGAGGCCTCCTAGGCTTCCCCGTTTAAAATGGCGGCGTTCCTGGCCAACGCTCCCTGGCCCCCTTCCTGTTTAATTCTTCTCTGCAGCACTCAGCTCCAGCTGACCTATATTTTGCTTTATTTATTGATCGGTTGTCTGCCTATCTCCAGTAGAATGAGGGCCCTTCATGAGGGCCAGGACTTTTGTTTGCTCTGTCCGTGATTGGATCCCAGTGCCCGGAAGAGCATCTGGCACACAGAAGTGCTCGACAGTGATTTGTGGAGTAAATGCAGACAGCTCTCTCAGGTAGTGGGTGGGTCACCTCCATGTGGCTTCTGATGCTTGCTAGGATCGTACTGGGATAGTTGTGTATATGTGTGAGATGTCTGCAGCTTAATCGTTAAGGATTAACATTGACTTTTTGCCTTCTTCTGGAGAGATCCAGTGGCTCTGGGCATGGAAGGGTAACTGAACAAAGAGAACTCAGGCATCCAAGGAGTGAGACAAGTCTTCAGTTCCACAATGGATAGAAACCAGAGGAGATTATAATTTGTGGTCAGACTTAATAGAATCTGGCCTCAAAAGAAAACAGTCCCAGCCCTGGAAAGCTCATGCTACTCCCATGTCAGATAGAGGGGCCTGGCCTGGACTTGGGAGGACTCTGCCTGGGTGAAGAAGAGGTGTGCACGTGGCTCCAGGAGCCCGGCTGGAGGACACTGGGGCTGGAATTGCTTTTATTGGATAAGTCTTCTCTCGATTGAGGAGTTCATCTTAAGAAATTTTGATTCCTATGCTGGATAGGGCTGGACACTGGATTTACACTCTGTGCCTATAATTTTTTTTTTTTTTTTTTTTTTTTTTTGAGACGGAGTCTCGCTCTGCCGCCCGGGCTGGAGTGCAGTGGCCGAGATCCGGCTCACTGCAAGCTCCGCCTCCCGGGTTCACGCCATTCTCCTGCCTCAGCCTCCCGAGTAGCTGGGACTACAGGCGCCGCCACCTCGCCCGGCTATTTTTTTGTATTTTTTGGTAGAGACGGGGTCACCGTTAGGATGGTCTCGATCTCCTGACCTCGTGATCCGCCCGTCTCGGCCTCCCAAAGTGCTGGGATTATAGGCTTGAGCCACCGCGCCCGGCCTGTGCCTATAATTTTTAAAAACCTGTACAGAGTTTTCATTTTTATAAATCTTAGAACTTTTTTTTTTTCTGGACACAATAAGATTGGCCTGCAAATGGACAGTAGTTGTAATGAGCAAAAGCGTCATGAGGTCTGTGTGTTTCCTTTGCTGTGGCTTAGGGAGTGGAGGCTTGCAGTTCCAGAATATTGAGTAGGCACAGAGAGCTCTGGAGCCCCAGGGAGCCAGGCAGGTTGTAAAATCCCAGTGTGGTTATGGTGCTGGGGCAAAGAAAAACTCAAGTCTCCATTCACTCCCAAGCTCTTCAGAATGTCTGAGGCTCTAGAGAAGCTCACTGAGACTGTGAAGTGGGCACAGGCTTTGTGTCTTGGGGGATAAGCCTAGAGACTTTTCACTTCTGGGGGTTTGTCCAGTATGTTCCTCTAAGGTTGTCATAATAAGTGTAATACCAAGTATTACAGCAGGTACTGGTTTGCATCAGGGCTGCTGACATTGTCTGTGGGCATCGTTAATAAACCAGTCTGGGAAACAAATCTGAACAAAGACCTCACAAAGCCACAGGAGTGAAAAAAAAAAAAAAAAAAGGCCCATGAACTTGAGTGTGGGCAGGTATAGAGGGAAATTATGCTAGTCTTTATTTGAAGGAAGATTGCCTGGAGCTGTGAACTTCAGACCAAGACAAGAACCCAAGATCAAGGCCGATTCTACCTTAGTATTAAGGGAAAGTTCTCCTCTCACCAACAAGGGCAGGGAGTGACAGGCATTAGAGAGGCCATGGGGCCTGGGAGAGGGAAGAGGAGCAGAGAGAAGCATGCACTGCATGCTGGGCTTTTCACACATGAGAAGGCCTTACAAATAACTTTCCAGCAGATATTACTATTCCCATTTTCTAGATGAGGCTAATACAGCTCAGAAGCCAGGTAATTTACAATACAATCTCAGGGCTTCTAAGTGTTGGGGTGGGATTTAAGCCTGTCTTCCTCATCCATCTCTTTTTTAATTCCTTCCTTCCTTTATTCAACGCATGTGTATCCAGCCCTTGCCCAGGTGCCGGGTACCCTGCAGGGACCAAAACAGGAATGCTCCTGCCCTCAGGGAGATTTCAATCTATGGGCATGATGACAGTGAACAAAGTAACACACCATAATGTAATCACAGATGGCAATAGTGCTCTAGGGGGAATAGGCAGGGTGTGGGGACAGGGCAAGAGCGTGGGGGGCAGGGACCCCTTAGGTTGGGTGGTCAGGACTGGCTCCCTGCAGAGACTGAAGATAAGATGGAGCCTGGTATTGGGGTGGGGACAGCAATGATGCCGGGAGGGAGGGAAGGAGTGTGCAGGTTATAGGAGCTGAGGGAGTGCCAGACGGTGGTTCTCCGAAGTGTATGTATGCCCTTTCACTCCAGCATGTGGCTTGGCAAGAGAAGCATTGGAGTCAGAAGAGGAAATACCACATTACACAGTGGGTAGGAAACCGACGGCCCTTAGAAGTCTAAGACGGTGTGGGCTGAAAATACCAACTGCTTCCCGCTAGGTGTAGGCACAGGCCTGCTGAGAGATTTCTATGGCATTATTAAGGGAAAGCGGGAGGGTGGGGGCTCCGTCCTCTTGTGGGTGAGGGCCTGGGTAGCAACCTGTCTTCCCATAGCACAGGCTCCGATCCTGCCAAGTCATAAAAGAGGCTGGGGTAGGGCCACGTGGAGTCAGGGAATGGGGAGAGGGCTGTCCCCCATGGCGATCCTGATGCTATTTCTCAGGGTGGGGAAAGGAGAGAAAGGAAGGCATTAACCAGGTCAAAGCTGCTCCACAGTGAACACTGTGTTGTTTCACATGACTTATTTCATGTGGGGAAACTGAGGCTCAGAGAGGCAAATTACCTTGCCCAAGTTCACGAATCCAGTTTTGGAGTCTTCCTGGTTTCAAAACCCAGGTTCCCTCCTGTGAACCGGGCTGAGGGGCAGCAGATTACCTGGCCCCCCAGGAAGGAGTGGGGCCAAAGAAGCAGGACCTGGGGTGATTCTGGGGCCGGGGGAGGGAGGGGATGGCAAGGGTGGGATGGTGCGGGGACACAGGCACACAGGTGAAATGCTGATGTACTGAGATAGGCTTTGCTTGGGAGATCAGAAAGACCTGCGTTCAAATGCCAGCCTGTGCCAACTGCTGGAATTTAGCAGCCAGATGGAACACCTTGAATATCTGCGCGGCCCCTCCCCCAGCCTGCCACCCCCGAGAGGAGGCCCTCACAGCTCCTCTTGCCTCTGGCTGCCTGAGTAAGCAGTCCCCTAGAAGAGCCTGACTCATTCGCCTTGGCTTCCTGCCACCAGAGCTGCAGGGAGGACAGTAGCCCAGTGGCCGGTACCTCCCAGCATGCACTGACTGCCCAGCCTCCTCTGGGGAGCAGATGGGGACAATCCCCCCACGACTCTGCTCCTGGTACCCACACAAGCCCGGGTCTCCCAGGTCAGCTCTCATTCCCCGGCACAGACCTGTCCCACCTTCTTGTATGTGGTTCTGTGTTTATGTGTCATTGTCCCTCACTAAGCTGTGAGCTCTTGCAGGGCAGGGATGCCTGAGTCATCTCCCGTCCCCAGTGCTCATGACAGGACTTGGCACCATCGAGGGGCTGCTCAGCAAATATTTGCCGAATTCCCTTCCAAATCGAACAGGAAATCCCCCTACCCTTGCCGGGGGGCAGTTGCCGGTGGAGCCGGGCCCCTGATCGAGGCTTTTGTGGGCTGCTCACCCGGCTGCAGCCCTCCGGTGCCAGGCGCGTACAGGCATATGTCACATTTCAGCATTGTTTTCCTTCCGATGCTGCTTTCGATTGCTGGTTTTATTCCAGCCCATTCTCACTTTCTGTCTTGGAAAATCACAAGGCAACTCCACGCTGCTCCTGGAATTCTTGCCAATATGATTCAAGAGGAATTGAGCGCACAGCGCTGAGCTCCCCCCAACACAAAGATGCTGCTACTTTCAGTGTGGTGGCCTTCCTTCCACCAGCCTGCCCAGGTGAGGGCGGGGGGCAGCGTGTGTGCTTGGCTGGCTCACCCAGTTCTCACCCACAAAGTGCTCCCGGTGAATAAGCCCAGGGCTGGGAGGTGTGGGTTGTTAGATAAACATGGAAGCAAGGTTGCCCCATAACAGCCCAGACCCTTCCCTCATCCCAGTCCTCACTCACAACCTACTCTCCAAAAGTTTTTAAAATCATGACTTCTTTCCAGTTTCTTACGAGCTATGTGACTTGGGATGAGTGACTTACTCTCCTCTGGCCTCAGTTTCCTCAGCTGAAAAATGGAGATGATTGTTACAGGATTAAATGAGATATAGAGGCAGTACCCAGCACAGGGCTGGGTGTACTGTGGGCATTCAGTGACTTCTGGCTGTGATGCTGATGAACTGTGTGTGTGATGAAGTGTGTGTCAGTGCTGGCACACACTTTCTGAGTGCAGGCCTTCGCCGGGAAGCAGGTTCCTTGGTGCTAACCCCATTACTGTGAAATCAATCAACTCAGTGCTCGGACCATCCCAGGCACACTGTTTGAGAGCAGGCTTGGATTTGGTCTCCTATCGGTCTCTGGAAGAGTCCGGAAGTGGAATGGGGAACTGAGGCTGCCATGTCAGAGGCAGTACCCGACGGGGTATAACTCTCTACAGCTCTTCTGAGCAGGCTGGGGAGCGACATTTACATGCAGGCTCCTGAGATCACATGTTCGATGGAATCATATTTATTTCCTCCTTAGTCGGAGATTACATGGTGAAGTGGGAGAAGTGTGGACTTGCCCTCCCATCATGGCCATTTCTGAGTTGAGTGATATAGGACAAATCATCCAACTTCCCTCACGCTTATGGGACTGGGATGTCAGGAGGTTCGGTGTGGACCTGAGTGTAAGGGGCCCGCGTGGGGCCTAGGGTGTGCAACTGAAAACAGAACCCTGCTCTGCTCCTAAGAGCATCGACCTTATCAAGAGATCCTGTTATCCCAAATCTGTTTTGTCGGAAGCCTCCTTGGTGAAGGGCCACAGCATCTGAGGCGGAAGGCAGAGTAGTTTTTGTAATTGGCTCCACTGCATGTCATCAAATGAAAGGGAAACCGAGACTGACAGTCCCCTAGCTGTGAGGGGACCTCGTCCAGAACGTGTCACAGGATAAAACCTCTGGAATTGGAGGCAAGGTGGCCTCATGGGCCTGGGAAGCAGGCTGACTGGATTTGAACAATGTCTCCATCCTCACTCCCATGGGACCTTGGCCAAGCCTCTTAATGCTTTTCTGAGCCTCAGTTTCTTCACCTGGAAAATGGGGCTAGCAATATTCCCTTGAAGGCAGCTTTGTGAGTCTGGTGTGTCGATAACAGTTCTGCTTCCCATGGACTCGTTGCTATTCTTTTTTTTTTTTTTTTTTGAGGTGGAGTCTTGCTCTGTCGCCCAGGATGGAGTGCAGTGGCATGATCTTGGCTCACTGCAATCTCCACCACCGGGATCAAGCAATTCTTCTGTCTCAGGCTCCCTAGTAGCTGGGATTACAGGCATGCACCACCAAACCTGGCCAATTTTTTTGGTATTTTTAGTAGAGATGGGGTTTTGCCATGTTGGCCAGGCTGGTCTCGAACTCCTGACCTCAGGTGATCCGCCTGCCTCGTCCTCCCAAAGTGCTGAGATTACAGGTGTGAGCCACTGCGCCTGGCTGACTCATTGCTGTTCTAAGCCATCTTGTGAAGTGGTTACAGCGATCACATCCTCACTTCACAGATGGGGAAACTGAGGTGCAGAGCGGTCAGTGATCTGCCGGTTCATTCACTCCTTCATCCCATTTTCTGACCTGACCCCTGCTCCCTTCTCTTCTCTTATCTGCCACCCACCCACACATTGGAATCATGACATGAATTACACACATGTCCCCAAACTCGCCAGGCTAACTCAGGCTTCTGCCTTTAAATTCCCTCTGCCTGTAAGGTCTGTCTCCTTGTCTCTGCCTGACTCAGCTGTGTGTGTCCTTTAAGGCTCAGCTCAGGTGCCTCCTCCTCCAGGAAGACTTCCCTCCTAAGCACTATTGGTAGGTTCTCCTTTAGCCTGGGCTCACCTATACCTGGGTGTGATCACCTCACAGTAACACCTAACACGGAGTAAACTGACTTCACACTTTCTGTCTCCTGGGTACTGTGCATGCCCCTTACAAACACTCTTTCATTTAGTTTGCCCTACAACTCGCCAACGTAGATGTTATTTTTTTCTGTGTCATGGTTGAGGAGCCAGGATTTGAACTCAGATGAGTCCTTTTTAGCTCTCCATGGGACACCTGGTTATGCACTTCTCTTTACTCATCTCTTTTACTGGACCTTGGCGTAGTTATCTCTGTATCACCGGGGCCCTGCACCACACAGGGATTCAAATAATAGTTGTTGAATGAAACCTGAGCACTCACGATATGTTTCTAGAATAATAAGAGTTAAAAAAAAAAAAAGAGAGAGAGAGACAGAACTCAGTGAGGTACCTCAGGATCCCATCCTCCTCCATGGTTTAAGACAAGTTCTCATCAGGAGCCCCAGTCCTTTGAGAGGAGACAGACCTTGCCCAAGTCGGTCTACGGGTGGGTGCCCGGTCCAGTGCCTGGCATGGAGGACGTGGAACACGGATTTGACCGGTAGCTGTTTTTCTCCTTTGAGCGTGATCACTTAGGCAGTTCTGCTTTTTTGTGAACCAAGACTACTTGGGGACCTCCGAGTCAAAAGTACCCTTTGGTTTTCGCCAAGGGGTACTTCGAGGAAAGGGCCACCTCTACCCTCTATACTCAGGGAAATTGGATTTCTGATGATTGCTGCACACATAAGCAAGCAATAAAATGACAAAGCAATATTAAAGTTCAAGCGCTCAGAATACCCATCTTCTCCAGGCATCCTGAGTTTTTTTTTCTTTTTAGAGCAAAACCCTGTAATATTAATAAATGACAGAGAGAGAAGGATAGAAAAACGACTCTTTCCCTTTGACATGGTGAAGATCACAGGGACTAGAAGGACCTTTAGTCTTTATTAATGCGTCGCGAGGGGGCCTCTCCCACAAGCTGTGGGAAGCAGACATACAAAGAGTTTGCAACGCTCGCAGTCCTCAGCATCCCTGGGCGCCTCAGATGACTGCCTGGTACTGTTCAGAGTCTAGCAGGACCGCGTCATGGGGACCCGCTGTGTCCTGGGCAAGAACAAGGCAGCCCTAACCCAGCTCCCATCTGTGGGGGGCTGGAAGACAGGGAAATTCAGGACACAGGCCTTGATCACATGGGCCTGTTTCTAACCAAGGGCACTGATGCCCTGAAGAGGCTCGGAAGGAACCAGGCTGTCAGTTGCAGGGATGAGCACAAATCACGGCTAAGAGGGGACATCCCTGAGTTCATTAAGAACCACATCCAATAATGAGCACCTTTGTTTTTATACCTTCCTGCTCCCCTCTGGACCACCTGGCTAAATGCATCTTCCCACCCTTCCTCCCCTATGGCTGGAAATTACATGAGGGTGGCTGGCAAAACCTGTATTATGCAAGCCTAATTCCACTGACTTAGTGAGTCAGAAATTGCAAGGTACATACAGGAGAGAGGAACAGGATTGAAGTTTATAGTAAGGATTTAAGAGCCAAGAGGGTCAGACACACACACACACACACACACACACACACACACACGGAATGAGAAATGGAGAGGCATATTTTGACATTTGTCCATTCATCTATCTGCCCATTCATTCATTCAAAAATGCTTATTGATCACCTACTCGATGAGACGTGCTGTTCTAGCCACTGGGGCTCCAGCAGTGAACAGGATGACCAAGGTCCTTGTTTCCCTAAAGCTTACACTCATTCCACTAGAGAGCATCCCTGGGTGCCAGGCCCATCACAGGGTTAATCGCACTAAGGATGCATTATAATGCAGAGGATGGACACCACCCACACCCCTTTCCGGGCAAGGGATCTAAGCGTCAGGGAGATCAACCTGTCCAAGACCTCACACTGGGTTGTGGACCTGGAATCTGAACCTAGATTTGAGGCCGACTCTCTTTCTACTCACTGCTCAAAGCTGACTGACAAACCCGAGCTGAGAGCAGTGGTGCAATCCGGGAGGAAGCATCCAGCTGAAGTGTGCTCAAATAAGGCATCGTCTAATTCGATTATGCTTGCTAGACTGCAATGTAATAAAACAGAGTTTTCATATAAGCATCATCTCCTAATGTTTACAGAACAAGAAAGCAAAATTAAGAGAGGAATTTCCAGGGAAAAAAGCATGTGTTTTAGGCTGATGTAAAGAGAATAGACCCAGAAGAAATTGATTTTTGAGTTTACAACTCAGCTCTGATGAGGGGATGCCTGGTGGATTGGGAGGGTAGAATCCCATGAAGGGCCAGGCTGGTGCCCAGAGGGAGCTGGTGAGAGTGGCAGGGCCTGCAAGAAGGAACCCAGGATGGAGGAGAGAGGCTGACAGGGAGAGGCTTGTTAAAAGGAAAGAGGGCTGGTGAAGGCAGCCCACAAAAGACTTGGGTGGCCTGTAGGATTTATTTCCTACACCTCCTTGCTCCTCTCCAAACCTCCAGCTTCTCTTCCCAGTGTCTACCTTTCACAAGCAGCCAGAATGACTTTTCTAGCAAAGTGGAGCCTGATGACGAGTGTGTGGGTCCTGGAGCCAAGCTGCCTGGGTTTGAAGCCTGCTCTGTTCCTTCCTATGTTGTGTGACCCTGGGCAGGTTACCTAACCCTTCTAGACGTCCCTTTCCTCATCTCCAAGTGGGGATTGAAGTAGTGCCAGATTCACAGGGTGTCACGAGGACTGATGACCAGTGTACATGAAGCAAGTACACAGTGCCTGGCACATAGTAAATGCTCAGTTAGCATGAGTTAGAATGAATCGCTTTCATTATTTTAAATCTGCTCAGATGACTCCTGTTTTTAAAACCCATGAGTGCAAAACCCAACAACTCAACACAAAAATGGGCAAACAACTTGAACAGACATTTCTCCAAGGAAGGTGCTAGTTAAAATGACCAATAAGCAAGCACATGAAAAGATGCTTAATATCATTAATCTTTAAGGAAAGGCAAGTCAATACCACAGTGAGATACCACTTCACTCCCATGGGATGGTAGCTATCAAAACAACAACAACAACAACAACAAAACAAACAAAAAAAACGAGAAAATAACAAGTGTTGGTGAGAATGTGGAGAAATTAGAACCCTTGTGCATTGTTGGTGAGAACGTAAAATGGTACAGCCACTGTTAAAAATAGAATTACCACATGATGCAGCCATTCCATTTCTGGGTATCTACCCAAAAGAATTGAAACCTGGGTCTCAAAGAGATATTTGTATAACTATGTTCATGGTGGCATTACTCACAATAGTTAAAACCCAGTAGCAACCCGTGTCTGTCAACAGATGAAGGGATAAGCAAAATTGGGTATATACATATGGTGGAATATTATTCAGCCTTCAAAAGGAAGGCTGTTATATGCTACACCGTGGATGAAACTTGAGGACATTATGCTAAGTGAAATAAGCCAGACAAAAAGATAAATATTGTTGGGTGCAGTGGCTCAAACCTGTAATCTTAGCACTTTTGGAGGCTGATGTGGGAGGCGCACTTTAGCCTAGGAATTTGAAACCAGCCTGGGAAACATAGTAAGATCTCGTCTCTACAAATAATGGAAAAAATTAGCTGGGTAAATAGTGGCGTGCACCTTTGGTCCCAGCCACTTAGAAGGCTGAGGTGGGAGGATTGTTTAAGCCCAGGTGGTCGAGGCTGCAGTGAGCTGTGATCATGATGCTGCACTCCAGCCTGGGTAACAGAGCAAAACCCAGTCTAAAAAAAAAAAAAAAGATAAATACCGTATGATTCAACTTATATGAGGTCCGCAGAATAGTGACAATCATAGAGACAGAATACAGAAGCATGGCTGCCAGGGGCTGAGGGGCAGGGGGGAATGAGGAGTCATTGTTTGATGGGGACAAAGTTGTAGTTTTACAAGATGAAAAGAGTTCCGCAGATAGGTGGTGGTGATGGTTGCACATGAAGGTGTCTAATGCCACAGGACTCTACACTTACAGATGGCTGAGATGGTAAAAGCTATGTTATGTGTATTTTACCACAATAAAAAATAGAAAAAAAAATAAAACCAGCAAGCCTATGAGTGGAGGCTCTTCACTGCCTTCAGAGGGAACCACACTTCCTAACTTCCTAGCCTGGCATACAAGGTCTCTGTGGTTCTTCTAGTTTCTCTATCACGATCACCTCTCTCCTTCCTGTCCCCCACTAGACCGGATGGCCCACTTCCCCTGCCAGCACCTTACTCTTTCATATTCCAGGCCTTGCTGTTCCTTCTTTCTCTGCAAGAACTGCTCCCCAACCACCCCACTTGACCCACATGCAACATGGGATCATCTTTTTTTTTTTTTTGAGATGCAACCTTGCTCTGTCACCCAGGCTAGAGTGCAGTGGTGCAATCTCAGCTCACTGCAACCTCCACCTCCAGGGTTCAAGCAATTCTCCTGCCTCAGCCTCCCGAGTAACTGGGATTATTGACACCCGCCATGACACCCGGCTAAGACGGGGTTTCACCATGTTGGCCAGGCTGGCCTCGAACTTCTGACCTTGGCCTTCCAAAGTGCTGGGATTACAGGCGTGAGTGACTGTGCCCAGTAGGGACCCACTTTTAAGATACTGCTCCCACCTCGGAGAGAACGTTCCTCACCCTTTCCCACCCTGGAACTTACCACTTCCTCTTTTGTGCTGCACTGAGCCCCTCTCTGGATTTTGGCCCTAACCCCTCTTGATTTTATGCTCTTAGCTATTTATACAACTGTTCAGGCCCCTGGACAGTGAGCGCCCATGTCTTACACTTTGTGACCACCCCCTATTCCAGGCCAGCCCAGTACTTTGCACCGAGCTTCAGTGAGTAGTTGCTGAATGGATTTGGCTCTCAGAAAGAGGAAGTGCAGGCTGGATGGGGACTTATGACCTGTTATTATTACAAAGTAAGCATATGCCTAGGTGATGGGAGATATGGAACCCATACGGAACCTTGAAAGGCCATTTGGTTTATTTCCCTGGTGAAAAACCCTTTGAGACAAAGAGCCTGGGGAGGGAAAGCTACATTTCGCCTTCATGTCGCCTCTGAACAGAGAGGCATAAAGCAAGGGTTCGTGTTTCTCCTTCGAGAAATTAGGTCACTGGGTGTCGTTAAGTGTGCCTGACAGAGCTATGCTAATCAGTTCTCTTCTGGCCTAAATATCTGGTAATTATCTTGGTTTTTCGCTTTGCCAGACTTGGCTTCCTAAAACAGTTCATCCACGCTGTTACTTCTCGGCTCAAAATCTTCAAGGATAACGTTCACCACCACCATCAAACAGCAAGCACGCCCCGCTCTTGCCTCATGCTGGGCACTGTTCTAAACGTTTTACCTGCATGAACTCTTCAGACACCGCCACAGTCTCTGAGGCAGGTGATACGATTAGGTCCAGTTCAGAGGGGAGGGGAGGGAATGGAGGCTCACTGCTTCCGGGGCCTGCAGCTCCGCATCCTGACGCCTCTGCCGGGCTCTCGGCCCCTCTCTCCCTCCTTATCCTTGTTTCTGACTCCTGGCTGTCAGTCCTCACCCTGATCATGCACAGCCCATGCCTCCCAGGACAAGCCAGAGCTGCAGGCCATCCAGGGTCCCTGCCTTCTCCCGTGTACATCCCCATCTCTATTAGCCCTGGTTCTCCAGAGAAATTGAACCAATAGGATATATATAGAGAGATGTAAGTGGAGACTTATTACAGGAATTGGCTCATGCTATTAGGGAGGGTAAGAAGTCCCACAATATGCCATCTGCACGCTGGAGAACAAGAAAGCTGGTGGTGCAATTTGGTCTGAGATCAAAGGCCTGAGAACTAGGGGAGTGAATTTTATTTTATTTTTTTTGAGATAGGGTCTTGCACTGTTGCCCAGGCTGGGGTGCAGTGGCACAATCACCACTCACTGCAACTTCAATCCCTGGGGCTCAAGCAATCCTCTTGCCTCAGCCTCCAGAGTAGCTGGGACTACAGGTGCACACCACCCCTCCTGGCTAAATTTAAATTTTGTGGTTTTTTTTTTTTTTGGTAGAGGCAGGGTTTCACCATGTTGCCCAGGCTGGTCTCAAACTCCTGAGCTCAAGTGATCCACCTGCTTTGGCCTCCCAAAGTGCCGGAATTACAGGTGTGAGCCACCGGGCCCACCCGGGTGTAAGTATTGGTCTGAGTCCAAAGGGCGAGAACCAGGAGCACCCATGTCAGACGGCAGGAGAAGACAGATGTCCCAGCTCAAACGGAGAGGGTGAATTTGCCCTTCTTCAACCTTTCTGTTCTATCTGGGCCATCAGTGGATTGGATGACGCCTGCCCACATTGGTGAGGGCAGGCCTTCTTTTCTTAGTCTGCTGATTCAAATGCTAATGTCTTCCGGAAGTGCCCTCCCAGACACACCCAGAAATAATGTTCTACCAGCGATCTGGGTTTCCTTTAGCCCAGTCGAGTTGACACATATATTTAACCATCACACCGCCCACCCTAGAATGCCTGCCTGCGTCAGTTCTGTATCTCCCAGGCATCCTTGAAGGCATAGCTTGTGTCTAGACTCTGCCAGAAAGTCCTCTCTGAGGCCGGGCGCAGTGGCTCACTCCTGTAATCCCAGCACTTTGGGAGGCTGAGGCGGGTGGATTGCCTGAGGTCAGGAGTTCGAGACCAGCCTGGCCAACATGGTGACACCCCATCTCTACTAAAAATACAACAACAACAACAAAAAATTAGCCAGGCATGGTGGTGGGTGCCTCTAATCCCAGCTACTTGGGAGGCTTAGGCAGGAGAATCACTTGAACCCAGGAGGCGGAGGTTGCAGTGAGCCGAGATCGTGCCATTGAACTCCAGCCTGGGTGACAAGAGTGAAACTCTGTCTCAAAACAAAAACAAAAACAAAAACAAAAACAAAAACAAAAACAAACACATCCTCTCTGAACTCCTAATGAACTTGGAGTTCAAACCACCCGCTTGACTGTTTGGCTTCTCAGTGATTGTGTGTTTGTGCATGTACACGCATGAGTGTGTGTGCTCATGTCAACACTCTCTTTCCAGAGTTATTCATTTTTCTTTTTTCTTCATTAAAATTTTCTCTCTCTCTCTCTCTCTTTTTCTTTCTTTTTGAGACAGGGTCTCACTCTGTTGCCCAGGCTGGAGTGCAAAGGCGAGATCTCAGCTCACTGCAACCTCTGTCTCCCGGGTTCAAGCAATTCTCCTGTCTCAACCTCCCGAGTAGCTGGGATTACAGGTGCCCACCACCACGCCCAGTGAATTTTTGTATTTTTAGTAGAGATGGGGTTTTTTCATGTTGGCCAGGCTGGTCTCAAACTCCTGACCTCCAGGTGATCCACCTGTCTTGGCCTCCTAAATGCTGGGATTACAGGTGTGAGCCACCATGCCTGGCTTCTTTCCATATTTAGATTATGAACGATTTGAATGCCGGGATCCAACCCTTTCTGTCTGTGCCTCAGCCCTGATTTAACTAACTATAAGATTCCCCTTCCAAACATCATTCATTTAAAACATCAACAGCAGACATCTAGTAAACTTTTTACTGGGTGCCAGATACGGTGAGCAGCGTTGGGTGCTGGGCTAGATGCAGATGGACAGCTGGCTAAAGGGCAAATATGAAAAGAGAATTAAGGAAGAACCAATAGATGAGGGCCAGTTCATTTTTTGAAACCCAAGGATCCACCATCCCAACTTTTGGGACCTAAGAAGTTACGTTGTTAATTACAAACAAAAAGAAATATCAAATATAAATATAGATGGTAGCTTAGCATCTTCAGGCTGATTGACTTGTCCAGAGGGGTCTACTTTAGAATTTGTATCTTTATAACCTGACATTCTCTCTGGGCTGTTACAAAAGTAATGATTATCATGATAGCCAAAAAATCGAGCTTTTGTGGTAAGCTTTACTTAAAATGTATTTAACATTGCACCTCCAGGGCAGTGTTCTAGAAGCCAGGAAGGGGCTCTGGCAGGACTTTTTGTTTGTTGTTTGTTTGTTTGAGACAGGGTCTCTCTGTTGCCCAGGCTGGGTGCAGAGGCATGACCTTGGCTGACTGCAACCTCAACCTCCTGGGCTCAAGCAATCCTCCCACCTCAGTTCCTCAAGTAGCTGGGACTACAGGGGACACCACCACACCCTGCTAATTTTTTAAGTTAGCCTCATCATACCTAGTTCTCTGAAGGAGAAACTGAAGCTCAGAGAATTAAAATCATCTGTCAAATGGCAAGGAAGTCAGAATTGCAGGCCAGGTCCAAAGTCTATATTCTTTTATTATTATTATTATTTTTTGAGACGGAGTCTCGTTCTGTCACCAGGTTGGAGTGCAGTGGCGTGATCTCGGCTCACTGCAACCTCCGCCTCCTGGGTTCAAGTGATTCTCGAGCTTAAGCCTCCTGAGTAGCTGGGATTGCAGGCACGCGCCACTACACCCAACTTATTTTTGTATTTTCAGTAGAGACGGGGTTTCACCATGTTGGCCAGGCTGGTCTTGAACTCCTGACTTCATGATTCGCCCGTCTCGGCCTCCCAAAGTGCTGGAATTACAGGCGTGGGCCACTGCGCCCGGCCAATCTCTTTATTTCCGAAGTTCTAAAATTATATACTTAGAAAGAAATGCTTTAACCTTGCAGTAATACATTCTCTTTAAGGTCAGGAATAAATAAGTAAAAATTAATCTGACAATCTTGAAGCAGGTTGAAAAATATCACTCTGTACTCCCCTTGGATTTGTCTCCCAGAATTGTTCCACTCATTGACAGCTGATTGGCTTAAATAATTCATCCCCTTTCGTGAGGCCTATTGCTTCAAATCGGTATTTGCTTGATGAGGGCTGTGACTGATGGGTGATTGCAAGCTGAAATGTTCCACCATACAAGCAGAGAGAGGCTCCAAACCCAGTGTTTTAAGGCAAATCTGGGCGTTAGGATCTCGTTCTTCTGCAAAGCACCAAATCGCCAGCAAATAATTTTTTTGGGTATTCTGACCATCTGTGCATTCCCGACCTTCCTACTGACCGAAGGGAGAGGGTTGACCACGTTTCCTGGGACACCTGGAGACATCTGTGTTCTAAGTTACAGGTCTGGCTGGAAGCTGCTTGCTACAAAGCGTCTGCATGGGGCCTCTGCCTCCTCGATCTCTGTGGCAGAGCTTCCATCTCCTTTTCAGGCAGCCCAACATATGGGGAGCCAGATCTTTTTCTGTCAAAGGGGGACAGTTTGCTAGGAAGAAAAATGGCCAGCCTTTGAGAAGAGAAGAGAGAAGAGGTGTTTACCTGGGGATAATAGGTTAAGAGATTAGGACTGAGGATAAGAGCAGGTAAGACGGGGTAACTTTCAGCAAAAGGCAATAAAGAAAGGGAAGAAGAGACACACTGCATTCTCAGACAGGGTAAAGACATCTCCTCAGACCCATGGCAAGAGGTGAACATGGACCGTGGTATGCTGGGGTTGCTACAGTTACGCAGATTGGGAAGCCAGGAAGGGGCCTTGGTGGAGCTACCTTTTTTTTTTTTTTTTTTTTTTTTTTGAGACAGGGTCTCTCTGTTACCCAGGCTGGAGTGCAGAGGTGTGACCTTGGCTCACTGCAGCCTCAACCCCCTGGGCTCAAGTGATCTTCCCACCTTAGCTCTTCAAGTAGCTGGGGCTACAGGCGCACACCACCACACCTGGCTAATCTAAAATATTTTTTTTAGAGACTTGGTCTCACTTTGTTGCTCAGCCTGGTCTTAATCTCTTGAACTCAAGCAGTCCTCCTGCCTTGGCCTCCCAAAGTGTTGGGATTACAGGCATGAGTCACTGTGAATAGGGGTGGGAGGGAAGGCCAGGAGCGAGAGGAAACCGGGAAACCACAGGCACTGAGGTTTCTCACACAGGCTGACTTCAATGAGGCGTTTGCTGAGAGCAGCTACTCTAATGAGCTGGGTCTTAGGAAGTCGGATTCCCTAGCTTCTCAGAGTGACCTTGAACCTGGGAGCAATTTCCGTTCTCCTCCAGTTCTCAGTTCACGAAGTCAGTTCTCCTTCTCCAGGATCCCTGCAAAGCCCATTCTTCCCAAGGCATCACAAACCACCACTGGACATGATTCAACTCTCCACACAAACACCCCACCCAGGCCCACTGAATCCCAATCTGTACTTTAGTCACATGCCAACTGATTTGTGCATCCCAAAGTTTGAGAAGCAAACGAGAACTGGAAGCTCCTTGGGCTAAGGACAGCATCTGCCTTGTAGCTGTTTCCATCTCTGGGCACAGGGATGGGCCCATCATGGGACTTGCATAGTTATATGTTGAATGAGGCCGGGTGCAGTGGCTCCCACCTATAACCTCAGCATGTTGGGAGTCCACGGCAAGTGGATTGCTTGAGTCCAGCAGTTTGAGATCAGCCTGGGCAACATGGCAAAACTCCGTCTCTACAAAAAACGCAAAAATTAGCTGGGCGTGATGGTGCAGGCCTGTAGTCCCAGCTACTCAGGAGGCTGAGATCAGAGGATCACTTGAACCCAGGAAGTGGAGGCTGCAGTGAGTCATGATTGTGCCACTGTACTCCAGCCTAGGTGACAGAGTGAGACCCTGTCTCCAAAAATAAAAAACCAAAATGTGTTGAAGGAGTGAAGGAATGAATCTCCCAGAAAGCAGACAGCAAGGCGGGGAATGGGTCCAGCAAAAGAGAAGAAGGCAATTGATCAAGCTGAGTAGGCGGCAAGGATTAGGAAAAGATGGAAAAGACTGGAAATCGAATTCTCTGAACTCTAATAACATCAGAACTATCAGTAAACCTTCTTTGTGGACGGTAGCTTGCCTGTGAAGAAAACACCTCGCAGAACATACACATTGATCTCTTTTATGAATTCTTAAATGTTGTGGAAATGGCGCCTCCACGGAGTGGCTATTTCAGCGCAAAGCACCATCAGGGGCACCGCAGGCAGGAGAGGTAGCAGGAGAGAGGACAAGGAGGAGGTCTGGGCAGTGTATGCTGGTGGGGAGCGAGAAGGGGGGCCTGCCCCTTCGCCACACTCGCTGCTGCTGAGAGCCAGAGGGGGACACCACAGGTGGGAGAGAGGCGCTTTGGCCTCTCTCTTCAAAGGTTCCTGCCTTGATACAAGGCCCTCACATGGGCAGAGCACTTTACAGTTTACAAAGGACTTTACAGTTTATGAAGCACTTTACAGTTGATGAAGCATGAGTTATCACGAGTCAGCTCTACTTGTCACTTCCAGGAAATGAAAACAGGCAGGCAGGAGAGGCGGCAATGTGCGTCACGAGTGGGGGTGTGCCCTCAAGTGAGGGTGGCCGGTGTGATTTGGGAACGGGGTCCCCTGTGAATCTCTCTCGATAGCACGCAATCGCTGGGGGGCCACGGGCAGCCATCCCTCCCTCATGGTCAAGTAAGACACAGGCCTGGTGGTGCCCATGCTTGGCCAAGTCAGCCCTGGCCATTGAAGAGGTTGCCTAGTTGGGCCCCCACCCCACTGATGGCTGCAGGCTGATGCTGGTCCCGGCTGATGGTGCCATGTGGTGGGCTCAGAGCCAGCCTGCCCTCTTGGCTCCACCACCTCTGAGAAGGGACAGGGGTGACCATGGGAAAGTGACTTCACCTCTCCCACCTCCCACTTCCTCAGCATGGACCGGAGATAAACTCGTTCCATTCTCATTTAATTCTTAAAACACACTGTTTTTTGCTTGCTTTTTGATTTTTTTTTTTTTTGAGACAGTCTCCCTCTGTCGCCCAGGCTGGAGTGCAGTGGCGTGATCTTGGCTCACTGCAACCTCCACCTCCTGGGCTCAAGTGATTCCCCTGCCTCAGCCTCCTGAGTAGCTGCAATGACAGGCGTGCACCACCACGCTCAGCTAATTTTTGTATTTTCAGTAGAGACAGAGTTTCACCATATTGGCCAGGCCGGTCTCGAATTCCTGAGCTCAAGCAATCCGCCTGCCTTACCTCCCAAAGTGTTGGGATTACAGGCATGAGCCACCGCACTTAGCCCACACCTGTTGATGAGGACTCTTTTTATCCCCATTTTACAGATGAGGAAACTGAGGTCTAATGCAGAGCACTGAAAGAGCTGGATTGAACACACGCAGTTTGAATCCCGGGACCCTGTTCTTACCCACTGTGCTATGCCACCGGGAAGAGGGAGGTAGGGTGCACAGTGGGCACCCAAGCCAGACTTGAGTCCCAGCTCTCTACTAATTGACTGTGTCCTTGAGTAAGTTACTGAATCTTCGTGGGCCTCTGTTTTCTCATCTGTAAAGTAAGTTTGATTATAGTACCTGCCTCAAAGGATTGTTGTGAAGATTAACATGAGATGACAAAAGTAAATCATTAGAACAATGTCTGGCACATAGTAAGTGTTCAATAAATCCTGCCTCATTATTCACAGGGTTAGTGAGAGCATTAAACAAGGTTATTTATTTATTTATTTATTTAGCGTGCTTATGAAGTTTTATAAGTTCTTTTTTAAATTTATTTTTTAAAATTAATTAATTTATTTTTTATTATACTTTAAGTTCTAGGGTACATGTGCACAACGTGCAGGTTTGTTACATATGTATACATGTGCCATGTTGGTGTGCTGCACCCATTAACTCATCATTTACATTAGATAGTCAGGAAACAACAGGTGCTGGAGAGGATGTGGAGAAATAGGTACACTTTTACACTGTTAGTGGGACTGTAAACTAGTTCAACCATTGTGGAAGACAGTGTGGCGATTCCTCAAGGATCTAAACAAGGTAATTTATTACTTTTTGAGACAGGGTCTCACTCTGTCGCCCAGGCCCAGTGCAGTGGTGTGATCATGGCTCACTGCAACCTCGACCTCTCAGGCTCAGGCGATCCTCACGCCTCAACTTTCAGAGTAGCTGGGACTACAGGCATGTACCACCATGCCCAGCATTTTTTTTTTTTTTTTGTAAAGATGCAGTCTCACTATGTTGCCCAGACTGGTCTTGAACTCCTGGACACAAGTGATCCTCCCGCCTCAGTCCCCAAAGTGATGGGATTGCAGGCATGAGCCACCACGCCTGGCTTAAATAAGGTAATTTATGAGGTGGGCGACCAATTATAAAAAATGTAAGTACTCTCCCCTCTTCTCCTTTCCTGATCCAACATTCAAGCTCTGGTCAGTTTCCAAAGCCCAGTGGGAGTGGATTCCATCCTGCAATACACATAGACCTCCTTTTATGTCGATTTTTCTCAAAGAACTGGGAGTACTTCCAAGATGGCAAGTCTCATATGGGTAACGGTCCTTGGAACTATGTCCCATTCAACAGCCACAGAGCCTGCTGGGCTACGTTAAATTTCCAATGTCACCCCACCGGGGGACGGCATGGCCTGTCCTGGCAGTGTCAGGGCACTGGAGGGCCCAGCTCACAGCTCCCCATCGCCGTGCCTCTCTCCTGCCTCCAGCCTGTTAACCTGTTATCGTAATATCCCGCTTTCATCCCTTCTCACTTTCTGTAGGGAGGTATTGAGAAAGAGAGAGAAGGAAGAAAAGAAAGGCTGATTTTACTATTCAAGGACTACCACCAGTGACAGCAACTAGAACAACGATAGCAAAGTGATTATAACACCCTCTGTTCAACAGGCTCCACCATGACAGCCCTGCCTGTGCTATGGTATTGAAGCCTCACGATGACCCTATGAGGTTAGCATGGCTGCCATCCTGAATTTGTAGGGGGGAAGTAGATTTGTGGCCACAGGGCTGGTGAGAGGTGATGCTTATACCAGTCACACCTGGCCCGTGTGACATCAAAGCCTCCTGTGTGGTCCCGCCCCACCCCTCGTGGAGCAGGCTCCCCACAGTGCTGTCTCTTAGGAGGGCCAGCCTCCCAAATATCCCAAATATCTCTTGGGGGTATTTGCCGCCCCCAACATGGGTTTTCACAGACACATTTGATCTTGCCTTCTCTGTAGCTGTGACCACACACGCGTACTTTGCACTTTGACCTTTCTTTCAGTACCAGTGACTCAGAAGTCCCTCTAAACCTGAATCTTACCGGTGGCAGAAGATCATTCTCTGATTGGAACCATGGCCCTCTCTTTAGGAGAGTGGAACTTGCCACCTGGAACTAATGCAAATGACTACTATCGATGGCGTACCCAGGATGCAGCACATAGCCCGGTTTAGGATCTGTTAAGTGCAACATCACTCATTTTGCAAATGAGAAATAGGAGGCTCAGAGACGCTAAACAACTGGCCTAAGGTCACCAGCTGGCTCCTGTGTTAACTCGTTCAATTCTCAGAGCCACCCTGCGAAGCACAGGGCTTCGAGTCCATACTACCTTCCTTGTGAGGCTGCTATGAGGCTCAACTTGCTACAGCTTTGCTGGCTGTGGCTCACTGTGAAAATGTCAGCATTTTTCTCTTCCTCTGTTTTACAGAGGTTCAGAGAGGTTAAGGGCCTTGACCAAGGTCACAACGCTCAGAAGCAGAAGACACAGACAGCCTCTAGCCCAGATTCTCTGCCTCCATATCCGGAGCTGTTCCCTCTACCCCACTGCCTGGGAACATCTGCTGGATCAGCCTCAGCAAATGCCCTGGAAAAATGGCAGGGACCTAATTTCCCTGAGCTGCTTGATGGAGCTTGCCTCTCTTTCTGCTTCTTCTAATATCGTGTGTGTGTGTGTGTGTGTATGTGTGTGTGTATGTGTGTGTTTCAAAAATCTTTTGTCAGCAGCAAATTCATCTGAAATTGCAGCAAGAATAATACTTCGGTGTCACCTTTACTCTTCTCTGGTTCTAACAATCTTACGGTATCAAACAGTCCCTGCTTCAGAGGAAAAATAATAATGAATGACTTAAAATAACTCTGCTGAAGAAAATGAAGGTTTGATTTGAATTGCAGAGGGAACGACTCCCTTTTAGCCCCCCTCTCTCTTCATTTCCTGGAGAAGGCTTTCAGAATCTGCAAGATCCTTCTGCACTCAAAGATTCTGACAGTCAAGAAAAACCGGGGCCAAATTATTTGATCTGAAAGTATATTTATCCCCATCATTCCAAAATACCACCAAATATCACCTAAGGAATAGGAAGCATTGGTGTGTCCGTCTCTATTCTTCTCTAAGGAGCCTTAAGCATTCTCGGGTCCACCGGAAAGGATACGGTTTCCCCACCACTGCATTGCCTGGATGGGTGTCTTCCTCTGGGGCAGGTCAGAGAGGTTCATATGCTACAGAAGCCTATTAAAAGCTTATCTCATTAATCACAGTGATTCATGCCAATAAAAAAGAATTTTTGGGAGAATGCAGATTTAACCCATGTGGCCTTATTGGATCAGATTCATTATAACTCCATGTCTAGGTTCTCAAAGGAGATAGCAGGTCACAAGTGTATGCTTCAACCGAAACCCTCCTTAACCCACATGGGCATAAATGAAGCTGAAATTACCAGAGAAATACACACTGGCATGTGTGCTGAGCCTGTGGTGCCGTTCAACCAAATAAAGTTCCATGGTTTAATACATTTCTCCGTAGAGTGTCACAGCAGACAAGGTTGTGAATTACACATTCCATTTTTGCTCTTTGAGAATGGTTCTATTTAACCCAGTAGCCAACAGGAGTTCAGCTGATTAATAAAAGTACATTCTTTTTAAGTATAATTTTGAGTATTGTTGTGGTTTGACTGACCCATGATTGCACAGATTTCAACAAAGCCAGCTTGGAAGCTGCTAAAATGAACTTATTACTCAGCTTTTATTTACAAAATGTACTTTGAGGCTTCAAGTCTTGCAGTGATGCCAGTGGTCGCAAAGGAGAGAGAATTGGTATTGAATCTGGTGGTATGCTGAAACGCCAAGGGGGGGCAGCTGCTCACCAGTCTGGCTTTCTAGGTAAAATGAGGCCACATAAAGTGATGGAATGGTTATCTTCCCAAATGCCAATCTGTGTTGGTTTGCAAAGTGCTGAAGAATGAATGACACTCCGTCCTGGCTGAGATTTATGTCACACAATTTAGGGTAGGAGGAGGAAAGCCTATTTTCAGTCTAATGTTACAAAGGGGCAAGTCAATGGAATTGGGAGGAAATGGCCGGAACCCAGTAGCTCAATTTTTAACCCCAGGGTGAATCAAAGCAGCTTCCCTGTTCCCCTTCCCCTCTGACCTTAGGGATCAGCCCACTCTCTCTATTACCTTCTACTACCCTCTCTCTACACACATTCACATTTGACCCAATTCCCCCTTCTAACCAAAGACTCGACCCAATTCTCAAGCCTTCTCCCCCACAGTTCTGACCCAATTCTCTCATCATTTCCACAAAGACGTGACCCAATTTGCCTCCATCCTTCCCCCGGCACATGCGATAACATTCCCCCTACAGCTCCCACACTACGGATATGACCTCATTTCCACCTCCATGCCAGTCACTCACACCTGTTCCCCCTCCATTTCTTCACGATGGCCAGGAGCCACCATGGTTACCTTCTCCTCTTCTTGCAGTTAGGACACCACCCCCTTTTCTAAAAACACCAAGGACACAGCCTCTCTTCTGCAGTAGCCTCTTCTTTCCCCAGGTATATTCACAGGGATTTGACCCAATTTTCCCACTTCTCAAACCCTACTTGGCTCATCGATCTCTTTGCACATCATCTTCCCAAGGACACGTGGTTTGTGTCTTTGCTGGAATGTCAAGTCCTCCGACAGAGCCTATGCTCCCAATCAACGCTTGCAGCACAGCACTGAGTAGGTAGTTACTGCAGCCCCTGGCATGGCCAGAGGAAACTTCACAGTTGGCTGTGCCTTAACTGATACTCAGTTATTAGGTTATTATTTAAAGAAATCATTTTGTTGGCAGCTGATCTGCCAGCGTTTTGGATTCTCTCTCTCTTTCTTTCTTTCTTTCTTTCTTTCTTTCTTTCTTTCTTTCTTTCTTTCTTTCTTTCTTTCTTTCTTTCTTTCTGTCTCTCTCTCTCTCTCTCTTTCCTTTTTTCCTTTTCCTTAAAAGGAAGCGCAATGAGTTCTGGTGAAGTGTGGTAGGGCTGTCAGTCAGGGGCTAAAGTCCTTCATATAAAAACATGGGCAGGAGCGAACACACCGGCCGCTGAATGCTGCCCTCACTACGTCAGTAGGGCTCCTGGAGAGGTTATAGGAGATGGCTCTCTGAGGGCCCTTCATTCACGGCTGCTACCTAATTAAAAAATAAATATGTTTCAATTATCACAAATGATTTTTATTTATCCACTAGGAACCAGATCACAATCAGTTATGCATTTTATGAAAGCTATTAAACAGTTTTCAGGTGAAAGGACATTAAGTTCTATCAATGTTGGGGACTGATTTGGGTGAATAGCCTTGGAGGTGATTGGTTGAGGGAAGACTGGAGAGGGCTTTTGTAGCCTTGCCCTCGTTTTTGTAACTGTTCCTCCCTAGGTCACTGCCCACTTATGTGTGATGGAGAAAGAGCCCACTCCACCACTCCAGCTCTCCCTGTTCTCTGAACTTGGCTGAGTTTGGATGACACTCAAGGTGGAACTCAGTTAGAAATAATTGTTGTTTTGAAAAATTCAGAATTTTTCTCTAAAAGGAAGTAATACACGTTAAAGGTTTTGGATACTGTGTTCCAAATGGTAGTGATGATGACAATCCCTGTTATCACCACAATCACCATCTCTGCCGCCACCATCTTCATCACTACCACCTGCATCACAATCGTTATCATCACCATCAGCACCACCTTCATGATCACCACCACCTGCACCATGGCTATAATTACTACCACCACCACCACCATCACCTCCACCACTATCACTACCACCACCGTCACCACTACCACTACCACCATCACCACCATTACCACTGTCACTACCACCACCATCACCATCATCACCAACACCACCATCACTACCACCACCATCACCATCATCACCACCACCACCATCACCATCACCACCATCACCATCACCACCTTCATCACCACCATCTTTATCACAATCATTATTACCACCATCAATCACCACCACCTTCATGATTACTGCCACCTGCATCATGGTTACAATTACTACCACCACCATCAGCACCACCTTCATGATCACCACCACCTGCATCACGGTTACAATTACTACCACCACCATCAGCACCACCTTCATGATCACCACCACCTGCATCACAGTTACAATTACTACCACCACCATTAGCACCACCTTCATGATCACCACTACCTGCATCATGGTTACAATTACTACCACTACCATCAGCACCACCTTCATGATCACCACCACCTGCATCATGACTATAATTATTACCACCACCACCACCACCACCATCACCATCACTACCACTACCACCACCATCACCACTACCACTACCACCACCATCACCATCATCACCACCACCAGCAGCACATCTGAAAAACCCTGATTCTGGCCTTTATCTCTATAATTCTTTTCTTTTTCTGTCAACTTCTTTATTTATACATTTATCCATTAAAAAGAATGAGAATGAAAAATAGAAAAATTATTCCTTTTATTATTTTAATAATTTGTATCTTTTTCATGAGTAAGTGAGAAGGTAAAGATCTATCATCTATCCATCTGTCTGTCTATTAATTGATTGATCATTTTCTTTTGCTTGTTGGTTGTATTTCCATGGCTCTTCACTTTTAGTTTGTCTTCATCCCTCCACCTTCTTTCAGTTGGTTTAGCGCTTGGGGCCTAAAAGTAACTGATGCAGCACTTTAGAATATAGAGAATGCTTCCAAGCCCTTCCAGAGACTGGACTTTTCCTACCTAGTGATAGCATAGAGAAGAGCAACTATACATGATTTTATCTCTTTGTGGGAAAAGGGGTACATCTTTTTATTCAGAGTCAAAAGTTTTTAAAAAGGAAGAAGACAGGAAATCTGAATCTTTGGTCCGCACCTGGCGCTTTAGCATAATGATCTGCACATTGTTGACATCCTGTAAATGCTTACTGAATTAAATTTGAGCATCAGCCTTTGGGCAGGAACAGAATTAAATCCATTTTTTGGGGGGCAGCCACTTTTATTCCAAATATCTTTTTGGGTTACATTTCTTTTTTTTTTTTTTTTTGAGACGGAGTCTCGCTCTGTCGCCCAGGCTGGGGTGCAGTGGCCAGATCTCAGCTCACTGCAAGCTCCACCTCCCGGGTTTACGCCATTCTCCTGCCTCAGCCTCCCACGGGTTACATTTCTAATTTCTCCCACCCTTTCCTTTTGTCTCTTATCAAAACTCATGACACTGATGCTGAAGTAAAGTTTACCATTTGTGTTTGGAATTCATTGGATGGACTAGGGTTTAAATCCCTGCACCACCAATGACTGACCTGAAAAAAATATCACTTGACTTCTTTTGGCCTTAGTTCTCTCATCTGTGCAACCACCCTGCAATACAGGGTGGTTGTGGGAATTGAATGAAAAAATAAGGACTATACAGTAGATCCCGGGGGATCCAGCCCATGGTAGCTGGATGCATGGCATGTGTATGTTTCCTGTAGATAATTACTTCCCCTACTCTCTATCGGGTCCATTTCTGGTACAGCCAAAGGATGCCAAGGCTGCATGCTCTCAGGGACCAACTCCCCCTCTACCATCAGCCCATCTTCATGATGCTCAGCCATTAGGAGACTCGGAGAATTGAACTGGGGAAGTATAACAGCAAACCGGGAGGCAGAATTCCTGTGTGAATTTCTGTTCCTTTACACACTGCAGGAATGCTACGAGACAGCTCATTTCTAAGCTGCGGAGGGTTCCCACAGCTTGGCTGAGACTTGGGGGAGAAGACGCAGGGCTTGAAGGCCCTTGCAGGAGTGAAGCCAGTGAAGAGAGGGAGTCCCAAAAAACCCGACTCCCACCTCTACCCCTGTGAGCTGTGGGACTCTGGCAAATCGCTTAATCTCTCAGCGCCTCCGTTTCCTCCTCTGCAGAATGAGGATAAGAAGCCTAAAACAGATTTTGCATGGTGGTTGTGGGGATAAAATAAAACCTTTGGCATACAGGAGGGTGCTCAATAGGTAGTGTTTTTCTTCCCTTCCTTCCCTCTCCATCCTCTCCTTCTTTTCAAACACTTCCTTTGTATCTTGTATTCCACCCCCCTCCCGACTTCTTCCCAGGTTTCTTGAATCAAATTTTCAAATATGCTGGCTACTCAATGGTGGCTTGTATACAACCTGAAGTTCTTAGGAGGATGGACACTAAAGAAGCCAATAAGTGATAAATGTTTGACTGCGTAAACAAGAATAATAACAACACAATTATTTGGGATCATTATTAAATCGTGAGACCAAATGAAGCCAACATAATCAAAATTGAATCGAAAGTCAGTAGAGAGTCACACCCTCTAATTTGTTTGAAGATGCTGCCCTGGTTTATTACTGATGCTCAATCATACAGTTATTTAAAGGACATCTGGACTGACAATACTAATAATGGTGACAAATCTTCCCGGCATGGATGGCTCTCACTTTCTTTTAATTGAAGGGAAGCTATGGAAGTGTTTTCCTTCATTTAAAAAAAAAAAATCTTCCTTTTTTTTTTTTTTTCCTTAGGCCATCTGTCTGGCTATTAAAATCCCATCAGCTTCATTGCGAGAACACTTACTTCCCCCACGCCTGCCATCCCAAAGGGGGCTCTTACAGTCAACTAGCTCATGATCGCTCCGGGCCTTCCAAAGGGAAAGTGCATTTGCTCTCAGCGCTTCCTTTGCAGCTTCCTGTCTTTCTTTCCTGGCATCTCATTGCTGTATAGACAAGATACTCTGTGATTTATTTCCAGGGCTCCACATTAATACCCAGAAATTTAGTTTATATCCGTAACTATGTGTTGATTCATTCAACTGTATAAGAAGTAGCTATGCCTCTTCTCAGCAGTTCAGGGTCTAACAAGACAGTGCTGGATCTCCCAAATAAACACTCTTGGGTCAAAGTGCAATACTTCAGGATTAGATGATGGTGGATGAAGTCCTTGGATCTAAGAGATTGAGTCAGGACTAAGAGTCAGGAAGGAAATGCCTGCATTCTCTCTGACCCAGCACCTGAGTTCCTCAAACCTTACACTATTTCTCTTAGGCTTGTGAGTCACATTATCCCATCCCTTCCTATATACCCCAAATCCTTTTTGTCCTTATTGTTATGGGAGACAGTCATTCCTGTTACGACAAAACTGCCTTTCCTCTCACACCCAGGTATGATCATTACGGAGAAATCTCACCGCTTCCTCCAAGCAAGCACCTCTTCCGACCAGAGGTAAATCCTATACTTGGAAGGCTCTAGGGTGGAGAAAGAAATTCCTTCCCTGCTGATTGACAGGGAGAGCTAATTCCTCTTGTTCTGATGGTGTCTTGAGAGGGGGCATCTCCTGAACACCCTGGAGGAAACCAAAGGGAAAATCCTCCAGTACAAATCGGTGTGTCAACAAGGGAGGCAGCATCTCTCTCTCTTTCTCTCTCTCTCTCTCTCTCTCTCTCCCCCTCGCCGCCCCCCGGCTATCATCCACACCACCATCCTTTCTAGATGGAGAAATGGGTCAAATTGTAACTAAGAACCGAGTGCTCCCGACGCCTTAGAAAGGCCCTTGGATTCCAGGCGACTTCTGTGAATTGGCCTCTGACCTTCTTTTCACTTTCTATGCCAGTGTCTCTTTTATCACCTAAAGAAAAAAGCTGATGAGCAATGGAGCTGAAGAGCCGCCCATCTCTCCACGTCTTTCAAACATGCTTTATCAGTAGGAACGACGCTTTTGCAAAGTGAATGGTGGGCCATTGTGGTATCTGAGATGAATTTAGGCGGTATAGGGATGAACATTTAAATAGGTTTAAGCTGAGTATTTTGAAGGCGTGTTAAAAATATAACTAGTGAATCGAACCAGTGGTTTCTTGGATACTATTGCTTAGGATGAGGCTCGATTTAAACAGGGGATCGATTTAAAGATACGCGTTTGAGGCTGTGTGCAGTAGCTCACACCTGTAATCCCCAAAATTTGGGAGGCCGAGGTGGGTGGATCTATTGAGCTCAGGAGTTCGAGACCAGCCTGGGTAGTGTGGCGAAACCCCATCTCTACAAAAATACAAAAAAAATTAGCCAGTGCGATGGTGCACCCCTGTAGTCTCAGCTCCTCAGGAGGCTCAAGTAATAGGATCCCTTCAGCCCAGTAGGTCAAGGCTGCAGTGAGCCAAGATTGTGCCACCGCACTCCAGTCTGGGCAATAGAGCGAGACCCTGTCTCAAAAAAAAAAAAAGTAAAAAAAGATATGTGTTTGATTAATAACAGTATGGGTGGTGGATTTAAAACAACAGCGCTATCTTTTGATTTAAAATAACAGCACTATCTTTTGAGCCTCCACTCGGTATGCAAGTTTTTTATACAGATTTTATTTTAATTTTTATAACACACTGCTTGAGAAGCATTTTTATTTCTGTTTTTGTGCGTGTGTGTGGCGGACAGGAAATGGTGGTTCAGAGAGGTGAAGCGCCCTGCCCGAGGCGGCAGAGCGAGTCAGGATTCAAACCCAGGCCTGTGTGATGCTCAAATCGGGCCCTTTCTGCTGGATCACGCTGCCCAATCAATCTGGGAAGAAAGTAGGGCAGGAAGTGGTTGGGTTCTAGGGAAAATCTATTGGTCCTGGGCTGCAGTGGTGTGTGGTCCTGCCGTCTGAGGCTCTGGCCTGTAATTTTAGCCTAGGCTCCAGCCACAAGCTTTGTGGCTTCCTCTCATCACTCAGTCCACAAATATCCATGCCCCGCCTGGTTTCTGTGTGTTCTCTGTGTCTCACAGAGCTCTCCCTGGGCAGCGTTTCTGGGGGCGGCAGGGGTGTCTCTCCCAGCTTGGGGGCGGGCAGGCCTCTCTCTGCATCCTGCTGCTGTTCCTCTTCGTTCTGACCAACTGTCGTGGACCCTCTGGGCTCCAGCATTCCATCTGCTCTGAGAGGGGCCCGCCCGCGCCCAGGCGGCTTCCATCTCTCCCGGGGGCCTCTGCCAGCCTTCTCACGCTCTCTCCCCACCCTGTGCCACCTCGCTATGCTGAGCTTCTGCCCACCATCATCCTTTCCACCAACCCACCTCTGGCTCCCGTCCTCTTGTGGTCTGCAAAGCCACTGACTTAGACCCGGGATGGCAGCTGGCTTCCATTTACCCCCATTGCTCTGCTCCCACCTCACCCACACCACGCGTTCTGCCTCTGGCCACGTCCTGGTAACCCTGGTGTCAGGCACCTCGGCTGCCGAGGCCCATTGGGAAGCCCCAGAGGCACAATGTTCTCAAGCCGGAGGACAGGCCCTTTGAAACAGACCTTTCCGGCCGGGTTCTTATGTTCTTCTGTGAACTCAGTTCTCAGGGGAAGGATTCCGCTGTTCCGGCACTGAGGCTGGGAGAGCCGCCTACCCTAGAAGCGGCTGATTCCACTGGAAGCCAAGGCACAAACTAATGTGTTCCTCCCTTCCTCTGTCCATCTTTCCATCCTTTCTCCTTTTCTTCTTTTGTTCATAATTACTATCATTATTTTTGCTGAGATCCTACTATGTGCCAGACCCTGCCTTAGCTATTTAATTCCTACTGATTGGACTATCCCCATTTATTCACCAAGAGTGTGAGGTGTGCCAGGCACTGTGCCGGGCAGCCGGTCACAGAGGTAAATGTGACACCATCCCTGTCTCAAGGGCTTTACCACCTGGTTGAGGAGACAGAGACTTGGAAACAGAGAAGCATAAGAAAGTGTCTGCATCTTTGCCGGCATCTGAACTGGCAGAGGCTGCAAATGTCTGAGGGTGGAGCCCTTTGGCTTTGAGGCCAGCAGGAGAAAGGGGAGAGTGGCCACCACTCCTGGCATGGATGGGCCCCTGTCTAATCCCTTCACTATGTCAAAACAGACACCAAGGCATACCGAGACAACAGCAACAGCTCGCTGCCACAACCCTCCCCAGATATAAAGGCGCATCTCTAAGGAGGTGACCCTGTCATAGAGCAAGTCCAGAAGAAGGAAAAACATCCCTTTCTCGGTGCTGTTTCAGGCTTCTCTTTGGCCAAATCCTGCTGCTCTTTCATGCGGAAGGGCCCTTGGATTTGAAGACTTTGTGGGACAGATAGGGGAGCCCAGAGCTCCCCTAAGGGTATCAGCCGGGATGTAATGGGGAGGAAGGTGGATAAACAGACACAGGCTCGCAATGGTCCTGCCTCCCAGAGGTAGGCATTTTCTCCACCCTCAGAGAGGCAGCAGCAGGGACTGTGTCCCGGAGGGAATGTTGCGGTGGTAGAATGGCACAGTGCCTTCCATCCCACAATTATGAGTGAGCTGCTACTACGTGCTAGGCACCGTGTCGGGTGCTGGAGACCCCACACTACTTGCTGCCTGGTACCCGGGCACATGGGTTCTAGTCCCTGCACTGCCACTTGCTGACTCTGTGGCATAACCAAGTCCCTTCCTTTTTGGGCCTCATGTTCTTCAAAGTCAAGGTGAGGATTTGGACTAGATGAGCCCT
Organism: Macaca thibetana thibetana; assembly: GCF_024542745.1. Taxonomy (NCBI): domain Eukaryota; kingdom Metazoa; phylum Chordata; class Mammalia; order Primates; family Cercopithecidae; genus Macaca; species Macaca thibetana. Next base: position 14,220,271 of record NC_065587.1, on the reverse strand, counting down.
GTGGAGTCGCCGCTAGTTAACTTCCCTCTCTCCTTTTCCCATAGCAACAGAAACTCGAGTTTTTCTCCAGGCATGTGGCCACCTAGAATAAAGGTTATCTTTTCCAGATTTCCCTATAGCTAATGTATGGTCACGTAGCAAACTTCTGCCCAGTGAAGCTAAGGCAAAAATGTTGTGTGATACCTTCCAGGAAGCCTCCTTAGGAGCCAGGTGACAGGTGCCCTTTGCCCTTGTCTTTTTGTGCCATCCTCCACCTTGATCCATGGGATGTGAAGGCGGTGGCTGGAGCTCTGGCAGCCCTACTTGACTGTGAGGTTGAAGGGCCCACTGTGGGGATGATGGAGTGGGGAGCGGGCAGGGGTCTGCGTTGTTAACCGGTTTGTGGAGCCTCCAGACCGGCCTTGTACTTTACACCCCCAGATTTGTTTACTTGAAAGAAACTTCTTGCTTTGTTTAAGCCACCGCTAATTTTATTTTTCTGTTACTTATCATCAGATCTAATCCTTTTTGATACAATCTCTAAAAATCTCTTCCAGGTGTACTGTTCCAAGGTTGTGACACTAGGTTGTGAACAACCTCTTTGTCTTATTTAAACCACTGTTAGTTTTATTTTTCTGTGCCTTATGGTCAAATTGAATCCTTCCTGGTACAAGCTCTAAAGTCTTTTCCAGGTGTGCTGTTCTGAGCTTGTGGCATTAGGGGAGTTCTTTGGGTAGTCATTCCCTGTGGCTGGCAGAATAGCAGCTTCCCAAAGATGCCCACATCCCAATTCCTGTAACCTGTGAGTGCACCACATTGCTTGGGAAAAGGGATTAAGGTTGCAGATGGAATTAAGGCTGCTAATCAGCAGACTGTAAGAGAGGGAGATTATCCTGGATTATCTGGGTGGGCACGTGGTAATCCCCAGGGCCCTTAGGTGTGAGCGGGGAAGCAGGAGAATCACGAGAAGGACTCTGTTCAACAACTCTCGCTTTGAGGATAGAGGAAGCAGCTATAGGCCAGGGAAGGAGGCAGCCTCTAGGAGCTAGAAATGGCCAGCAAGTAGATTCTTCCAAGGCCCTCCGGAAGGGACACAGCCCTGCCCACAGCTTGATTCTAGCCCAGTGAGACCCAGGTTAGACTTCCAACATCCAGAACAGTCAGATAATAGGTTTTTGTTGTTTTAAGCACTAAGTTCATGTAATTTATTACAGCAGCAATGGGAAACATGCACTCCCACTGTTGCCTAATGGGTAAAATGAGAATCCTAACACCCGTGTTATAGAGTGCCATGCAGCTAGGGGAGGTGACAGACACGTGGTCCTCAGCCCAAGGCCCAGCACACGCGAGACTTTCAAACAGTAGCTCTCGGGGAAAATCACTGTTTCTTCTTATACCTCTGGTCACCTCCTTTAACCTTAAATGATAATATTAGCTGAAATGGGGTGGGTGCAGTGGCTCATGCCTTGTAATCCCAGCACTTTGGGAGATTGAAGTGAGAGGATCGATTGAGCCCAGCAATTTGAGACCAGGCTTGACAACATAGCAAGGTCCCATCTCTTAAAAAAAAAAAAAAATTAGCTCAGTGTGGTAGTGCACACCTGTAGTCCCAGCTACTCATGAGGCTGAGGTAGGAGGATCGCTGGAACCAAGCAGTTTGAGGCTGCAGTGACCCATGATTGTACCACTGCATTACAGGCTGGGTGACAGAGTGAGACCCTGTCAAAAAAAAAAAAAAAAAGTAGCTGAAATGAAATGGACTGATAGAGGTGCTGAGACTGAACTAATGGCTTTCCCAGGTCTGTGCACTCTGAATTTATTTGGTGCCTGGGAAGAAGGTGGTTATCCTCATGGAAGAGGCAAAGAAACAGGCCCAGCCCGCCAGTGGCAGGGGTAGGATTTAGATCCTTGTCTGCCAGAACCCGCTGGTCATGCTCTGAAGCCTTGCATCTCAAACTGTGGTCTGCAGACCTGTGGCATCAACCTCACCTGGGCACCAGAAACGGAGTCTCAGCGCCCACCTGGAGCCCCAGATCAGTATCTACATTTCAGCAAGATCCCCAGGTGATCTATGTACACATTAAAATTTGAAGGTGCTGCTCTAGACCAAGTGCTCTGCTCTCTCCTTAACCTCATCCTTTTGGGAACAGTCTTGGGTGATTCCATTTTCTTCATCTGCTTTGGGCCTATCTCCTTTGTTCTACTGTTGGTGAACTCCTATTCATCCTGCAGAACCCACTGCAGAGGGCCCAGCCTCTAGGACCTCTTTCCTGACCTCCTCAAATAAAGTTGCTCTCTTTTCTCCCCTTTACTTGTGCCTTCATCGAGTCCCTGAGCTCACTGGTAATGGTTTTGGTGTCTGCCTGTCTCTTCTAGGCTTTGATCTCCTTCAGAGCAGGGGCGGGTCTTCTTTCACCCAAAAAACATTTACTAAGCACCTACTGTGTGCCAGGCACTGCTCTCAGTCCCTGGGCTATGGCAAGTCAATAAGACAGACAAGGACCCTGGTCTCATGGAACTCACATTCCAATCAGAAATAATACATACAGTAGACAAACAAATTCAGAGAGCGTAAAATCCAACAAAGAAATTAAAATCGGCAAGAGAGACCGGGAAGAGGAAGGGCAGGCTCCCTTTGGCAGCTGATTTGCTTCTGTGATCTGTGAACTAGCACAGAGCCTGGCTTACATTAAACATTCAAAAATTATCAAGTTAAATCAGGTCTGACCATTCTCTGAGATTCAAACGACAGGTCTTTAAGTTAATATTCTTTCTGGGCAATTACTGGGCAATTTTTCCTCCCCAGAAAACGAAAATTTCTCTCTTCTCCATGAAGCCTTCCAAGGTAGAAATGAGAAGTAGTAAATCTCTCCGTCGTGCAGCAGGTCTCCCTCCCATCTCTCTGCACCCAGCACCAACAGCGTGGCCTGTCGCCCTGGCACCTGGCATTCAGTTATTGAATAAAACATGCCACGTGGCTGGTCACCCCAACAGGGTGTGCTTCCCGAACTGGGGTCAAGGTCAGAAAATGTCAGCCTCTGAAAGGGAAGCTGCCAAGGTGGCCTAAAATGGGTGAGCATCTCTCTCTTTAAAAGCAACAACTCACCCTGGGGAGGTTCTTTAAAAGGGAGTAGATGAGGCTAGCCTTCCACCTGAATCTTATCAGCAGGCCCTGCTCAGGAATGTGGGATAGTGATGCATTTATTTACAGATGCATGGCTCTCTTCTTCCCTCTGTCTGTGTGAGCTGCTACACCCTGTCTGCGCTGGTGTCGTTTTAGTTCTGTCTTCAGCTGTCAAAAGACAAAGACTCTACCTCTAATTTGCCACAGGCGTAGAGGAGGATTTGCAAACTTGGACGCCTACAGAGGCCAGGCAACGGCCACGCACGGTGGAGCGGAGCAGCCATGTAAGCCACGTAAGACACTCGGGAGCGGTGGGGACTTGGGGGGAAGTGCAAGGCACCTGCCGCATGGAAGACACATCTGCTGCCCAGATCTTGCTGATGGCTGCCAAGCAGGGATAGGGCCCAGGGTTACACAAATCTTGTTTTTTTTTTCCCCAAGGGAACCCAAAATGTGGATTTTTATGGGAAAGTTTTCAATATGTAGAACATTTGAGGGCCAAGCACAACTCGCTTGCCAATCAACTGCTAGCATCATAAATAATAAACACACCACTGGTAATGACAGCACCCGACATTTGTCAAATGCTCGCTGTGTGCCGGCGCCTCGGTAAGCACTCTATGTGGAGCATCCCACCGAAATTTCACAAGCAATTCGGGAGGGAGACACAATGATTATCCCCATTTTACACGTGAAAAATAGACTTAGGCTATATTCCTTGTCCAAGGGAGCATAGCTCATAAGTGACAGGGGTGGGATTTGAACCCAGGCTGTCAGATGTGAGCTGACATGAACTCCAGGCCTGGCTGGGAGAGAATACATCTTTATAACAATGATGACGATGATGGGAAAAATCTGAGATTAAATATGCATCATAATCCCACATGTCAAGCTTTTTCTCTGTATTCACTCACTCATTCATTCAACAAACGCTGAGCAATCTCACCATATAATCATCCCTTTGTGATGAGGTCTCTGCGCAATCTCATCCCTCGTTACTAACACCTTCCCCTACCTCCTCTCCCGTACCTAGTTCTCCCACAGTAGTATAAACCTCAAGTGGTCCCCTAAACACGTCATGCTTGTTCACACCTCTTCCTCGGACAGCACCTGGTACATGGTAGTAACTTGGTAAATTTTGTTGAAGAAATAGATGAGGGAACTCATGATCTAGAGGAAGACACAGGAATGGAAACAAGCAACATAAAAGGTATTAGATGTTGGGATCTGGAGGGAGCCGACCCCAGGTGGGAGGCAGCAGGCAGAGGTGACGACTTCACTAAGTCCTGGAGATAAAGTAGGATGTGGCTGGGAAAGGGGCCTTTTGGCAGAAGGCAGAGGAGAGGGAGTATCTGTATTCACTTCTCCGCCTTCACAAACTGCAAGGAGACCAATGTCCTTGCATTTTGAAGGACCGTCTGTTTTCAAAGCAGTGAGGAAATCTGGCAGCCCCTTAACTTTTCCCCACTCTGCCCTGGGTAAGGAGCATATCCTAATCTAAGCTCAAAATGCTGAAGACTTCATCATGCAAGGAGTACAAACAGCCTTTCTGTTCAGCATTGCCCTCAACTTCTGAAAGAAATTTATTTATAGACTTGGGGGCCAACGGAAAATGAAGGATATAATTAGTGTCATAGAAGGCTGTACACGGGTTTTGAGGTTGGACAGGCTTGGGTTGGAATCCCAGCTTTGCCATTTGCTGTGTGACCTGGGGCAAGTTACTTAACATCTCTGAGCCTCTTAAGATGGAGTTAATGGGTATCACAGCACATATCTTCAGAATTGTGAAGATTAAATAAGAGCCTCTGGAGAGCATCTAAAACAGTGCTTAGCACAAAGGAAACGCTCAGTGAATGACTACCTATTATTATTATTATTGTTAGTATTAGTACTGAAGTTATGGCAGAACAGTTGTTTTGCGGGATTACCTACTCTGCAAACATGGTGGAGGAAAACTGGAGACAAGCGCTATCAACATTAGGGAAAAATCAGGAAGGAGAAAGGATAAAATGTGTCCCTTATCAGAGATAGAGAGATCCAGGTTGGGGGAAAATATGATAGAAAAGAGTGCATACATCCCTTAAGCAGAGAAAATGAAGGAGGAGAGCCATGGGGCAAAACTGGGATAAGAATTGGTCTAGGGGTTGGCAGTGGCTGGTCTCCAGTGAGTTTTGCCTAGTGCAAGGTCAGAGAGGCTGGCACTGGGGCATTGAAGTTGCATGATGGAGGGGCTGGCAAAACAAGGGGTGGATTCTTCGTACAACGAGGCTCCAGCAACCGTGCACCTGGGATCTTGTACCTGATCCTTGGCATGCTTGTTAGCAGAAGGAAGGCTACCCAAGGTCAAAGAAGTTCAGGAGGGAGTGAATGAATATAGTGAATGAATATGTCAATAGTGGGACGGCACTCTGCAAAGGCAAACCCAGGGCTGCTAAGTAAGTGCCTCTGGGCCCGGAGGTAACTAACAAGGATTGCAATCGAGAGAAAAGATGACTGCTTCCCAGCAGGCAGTGACTTATCAGCTTTTATAGCAAAGCTGGGGCCCAGGAGGCACCCCAGAGGACCTCCCAGGTTGCAGGGGAAACACCTGCTTGTTATCAAGGGTTTTTCAGCATGTGGTTTCAGCCAAGCTTAGGAGAAAAGACTGGTCAATGGATGCCTGGAGTTTTTATTTAAAAGCCCATCTCCTTCACTAGGTGGGCAACTCCCTGAGGCCAGGCCCCATCTCTTTATTCGTTCTTTTGACACCTAGCTCCCAAGCACTTTCTTAGTGCCAGACATTAGACAAGACTTTGGGGAGATGGTGATGGACAAGGCAGACATTGTCCCTGCCCTCATGGGGCTTCCAGTCTTATAGGGGGACTCAGGTCAGAAACATGTATGTGCTAAAAAAATAAAAACAGAAAGTTAAAAAAGAAGCCAGGCGCAGTGGCTCATGCCTGTAATCCCAGCACTTTGGGAGGCCAAGGTGGGTGGCTCGCCTGAGGTCAGGAGTTCAGGACCACCCTGGCCAACATGACAAAACCCCGTCTCTACTAAAAATACAAAAATTAGATAATCATGGTGGCATGCACCTGTAATCCCAGCTACTCGGGAGGCTGAGGCACAAGAATCGCTTGAACCCAGGAGATGGAGGCTGCAGTGAGCCGAGATTGCACCACTGCACTCCAGCCTGGGCAACAGAGCAAGACTCTGTCTAAAAAAAAAGAAAAATAATGTTAAAGAGGGGGACAGGACTTGGGGGGCTACTGTAGACAGGCTGGTCAGGAAGGCTCCTTGAGAAGGTGATATTTGAATAGAGGCTTTCTGTAGCCACATATTTGTAATGGCAGGGCCTAGCACATAGTATGTGTTCAGTCATGCTTGTTATGCTGGGAAGTGAGAAGAGAAGGGGAGACAGGACATCACTCTATTGTACATCACTTACAATCTCCCTTCTCCCCTTTACTCTCTGTTTACTACGTCTAACTTAGTGCAAGTCACCTGGTCACTGCAACCACCTTGTCACCTGCTCAGCAAGTCTCACCAGCCCAACCCACTCCTCATCCCATCCATTAAGCCCTCAACAACCTGTGACCTAGACAGTGGAAAAGCCAGTTGTGACGATCCTACCTGGCTTCCTACCTTTCTGGGCCTCCCTTTTCTTTCATGCTGAAACACAAATGTCTCTGTGAGGCATTTCTGTGCCTTTGGGGTCATATCTATGCTGCCTTCCAGCCTCATCCCTGTCTGCTTTCTACCTTCCATGGGACCATTGGCATTGCCAATGCCCAACACATGGGCATCTGTTTCTGCACATGCTGTTCCTACTGTCTGAAGTATTCTTTCTTTCCTTAGCTTGCTCACCCATACTTTGCATCCTTGAGAACTCAGTCCTCCCTGGCATCCCTTCCTCCCCAATCCCTGTGCTCCCAGAATCCCCTGTACGTACATTTCATGCTCTGCAGTTATCATCGTCTGTTCACTGGGGTATCTCCTCTACTAGACTAAATTCCTTGAGGGCAGAGATTGAGTCTTTCAACTCTATCCTAGAGTCCCACACAGTACCTGGCAAAAACTCGGGAACAGTTGTTGGAAAAGAGCAACCATCACCCTTTTCCTCCTCAAGCAAGTTGCTGGTAAGGCCACATTCTGCTCTATGCTGCTTCCTGAGTCACGGGGCAGGCACCAGCTGCATGCTGGAGAAATCCTCTGGGCTCTCTTAGCACCCTGCCTACGTTTCTTCCTGCTAGCAAGATAGCTGACCGTCTTCTTTTGATTCTAAGGCATGTATTTTAAGTTGCAAGATTTTTGAAATTAGAGTGTATTTTATAATTAATGTGGAACATTAAATTTGTCGCCCTCTGCCCTGAAGGCTGTTTTTTGGTAGATAGGTCATTTTACAATTAGCTGTGTCTTAGAACTGAGCGAATACGGAACTGGGAGAATAAAGCCTTTTATGTACCCAGGAGAAAGGACTGGGGGCTGGCTAGGCCATCGCAGTTCACCAGCAATCCCACAGCTGGTGACACGCATTTCCTAGCATTGGGGAGCACAGTTAACATCTCTCTTATTCCTGTTTTCAAAAAGTCTGGTGTTATAACTGAGCCTCATTCAAATTGCCGCTGAAATCCTCAATAATCCTAACTGATGGTAAAAGATGCCAAGAATCTCTCTGAATTTGTGGGAGGGTAATAAGAAGAGGTGGCACTAGGCTATAGGGCTGTCTCAAATGTCTAGGATGAAACAGCACCGTTTTGCAAGGTTCTTTTTCTTTAGGGTCCCTGCTAGGCCTCCCCTGGAGGGTCTTGGAAGCAGGGTTAGGAATTTGTTCACCACTGCCTACCTAAGTTTCACACAGGGTGGGCATCCACTATCAACACATTTTTAAATTTAGTTGATTGAAAGTTATTTGAGTCTATTTCCACCCTTCTCTGAACTGTCATGGGTAGTTGAGAAGCCTAAGAAACCACTGTATTCAGATCGGTGTGGAAGCAAAAGCAGCATGGCAAAGAAGGAAAGGAGCCGGGCACGGTGGCTCACGCCTGTAATCCCAGCACTTTGGGAGGTCGAGGTCGGAGGATCACTTGAGGTCAGGAGTTTGAGACCAGCCTGTCCAACATAGTGACACCCAATCTCTAGAAGAAACTTAAAACTTAGCCAGGTGTGGGGTCGGACGCGGTGGCTCACGCCTGTAATCCCAGCACTTTGGGAGGCCGAGGCGGGTGGATCACGAGATCAGGAGATCGAGACCAACATGACGAACGCTGTGAAACCCCGTCTCTACTAAAACTACAAAAAAAAAAAAAAAAAAAAAAAAAAAAGAAAAATAGCTGGGCGCCGTGGCGGGCTCCTGTGGTCCCAGCTACTTGGGAGGCTGAGGCAGGAGAATGGCGTGAACCCAGGAGGCGGAGCTTGCAGTGAGTAGAGATCACACCATTGCACTCTAGCCTGGGCAACAGAGCGAGACTCCGTCTCAAAAAAAAAAAAAAAAAAAAAAAAGAGCCAGGTGTGGTGACTTGTGCCTGTCATCTCAGCTACTCCAAAGACTGGAGCAGGAGAATCACTTGAGCCCTGGAGTTCAAGACTGCAGTGAGCTACGATCATGCCACTGCACTTTAGCCTGGGTGAAAGAGTGAGACTCTGTCTCTTAAAAAAAGAAAAGAAAAAAAAAGGCAGAAAGAAAGAAAAAAAAAAAAAAAAAGGGAACAGCTGCTCCAATCCTTACAACAACTATAAAGGCAGGTATTTTTATCCCCATTCTGTAAAGTAAGTATAAGTCACAGAGACAGAATCGACTAACCCAAGGTCATACAGCTTATAAGCGAGAAGCCAAAAAACAACAGAACGCGACGCTTTAATAAGACTAACAAAGCCCTTTAGGTCCTGACCACTTCCACTTGCCCCTCCCGCCCCATCCAGCATCACCTCCCTGCCACTCCCCCACCCCCCACCCCTCTCAGTTTCCTATCCACCCTGGTGTTCTCTCTGTACTAGTCTCATTCCTTCCTCACCCATCTCTGGACATGCTGCCCTCCAACTTGGAACGTGCTTTCTTCCTCTCTTCACCTGGGTTAACTCCTATTCATCCTTCAGATCTTCACTCCCATCTCACCTCCTCAGGGAAGCCTTCCCTGGTTAGCTACAATCCCAGTATTGTGAGCTCACGTCTCATGCATCTCCTGTGAATAGCACTTATCAGAGCTGTAATTTATATATATGTGAGATTATGTGAATTGGGATTCAAATGATGTGAATCGGAGTTCACCAAGAGCAGTGACCCTGAAGGACACTGCTTCCTATGATGTCCTCACCTCCTGGCCTAGTGCTTGACGCTTTATAGGGGCTCATGAAAGATTTCACCAATAAAATAAATGAGTGAAGGAATTGCCCCATCTCTGGCTGCGAGCTAATGTGGAAACTTACAATGCCTATTGCATTTGAATATGGGTTTTTGACCAAAATACTTATATTTGAGGTTAAAAGGAGACATTACATTTTGATAACATATTTCTTGCATTATCAGTCTGGATCTATATCTTCTCCTCCTCTCGACCTGAAAGTGAGCACTCAAGGGAAGCTCTCCCTCAGGATCGGTGACAGACACTTTAGATGGTGTGGAGGGAGGAAGGTGTGGCCAGGATCTATTTAGAGGACTTGCACCCCTGGCACTTCCTTCTCAGGCATTTATTTTCTCTCCAAGCACTTTTTGTTTCCATTATCTTTTTTATTATTGTCCTTTATGCATTCTGTCATTCTCCCTCTCTCTCTTTCTCTCCATCTCTTTCTCCCTCCTTCTATCCCTCCATCTTTTCTCTCACTCCTTCTTCTGTATTGAGTTCATTATTTATTTTTTAGAATGTTAAAAAAAAAAATAATGCTTTGGCCACCACAGCTCACCATGCAGGAAAAATAATCCTTTGGCAGTATGGAGGGACCACCCTTTCGGAACACCCACACCATAGCAGGCAGTAGTCATGGGTTCATTTATTAACAAGGTAGATTGACTTCTTGCACTGTCATGATTGCTGTGGGCACAGCAATGAGCAGAACAGATGAAAATCCCTGCCCTCATGGAGCTGACAGTCTAGTGGTGAGAGACAGACATCACATATAATGAGTAGAGGACAGAGCGTGCTACAAGGCAGTAAGCATTCTGTAAAAATGAAACAGCAAAGGGGGATGGATGAGGAGTGTAGGTGGAGATTGCTGATTGCAATTTCAAATAAGGTGGTCTGAGAAAAGGGAGGACAGACATCCACTCATTTAATCCCTAAGCCAGCAACTGCCCTTTGAGGAGGAGATTATGCCTCCTTTTTTTCCAGATAAGGAATTTGAGGGTTAGAGGGGTTGAGTAACTTGCCCCAGATCACACAAGGCTGCAGTGCAGGAAGCAAACCCAGGTCTGTGTGGCATCAATTCTTTCAATGAGACCACAAAAACTTCATCTGAAAACTTCAGTGAGTTACATAGGACGTAAATTTGCTATTTTCTGAAAATGCTTGAAAACATAAACCCACAGATCATTTACACTGAGGACATCTCCAAAATGAAAGGACAAAATAAAGAGGCACATGGTGAGTGTGGCCTGAAGTTCGGGGTTAGAAATTGACTGCTGCATTTCCTTAGACTCAGCTACTCAGCTCACAGGCGGTGTGGACCAGGGCACAGTCGTTGTCACCCTGAAAGGTGCAAAGCGGCTCAAGATGGCAGCTAGGAGGGAGGGGTATGCAGAGGAGTGACAGGGTTGGGACTCGTTCTTCCTGAGATGCTCAGGTTGAGTGCTCAGTGAGGGATGCTCAACAAAAAGCAGACGGGATAGAACAGTGCTTGTTAGTGAATATAAGTGGGAGGCCACCTTGGCTCGGGTCTACTGCCCAGAGTTCCTCTGGAGGCTTTCAGAGTGCACGGGATAGGGGGACAATGTAGCTCGATGAGTCATAAGGAACTGGATTCAAGTTCTGGCTCAGCCACTGCCTGCTACATGACTTTGGTGTGTTGTTCACTCCTGTGAGCCTCATTCAGCTCACCCGGAAAGGGGAAGCAAGGGCAGGGAGTGTGGTGTGAACTGACCAGGTCTCCAGGTAGAGGAGTCAGGTTTGGCTAACACGGTGAGAATGGCTGGGAATGCTAGGCCTCGCTGTATGGAAAAGCTGCTGATTAGAACCCAAGCCTGAGGGAAAGTTGTCAGGGTTCTTTGAATTGGATGGGAGGTTTGTGAAAGAGTAGAAGGTTCTACTGGAGCTAAGCAGGGGTGGGCCATTCTAAGGCCTCCTCTCTGCTCAGAGGTGTCTGTTCTAGGGAATATTGATTTCACACTGAACTTTGGTATACTTTAAAAGCAGAAAAGGGAAGAAAATCAATTGATTATTATTTTTTCTTTCCTATAGAGGCTGTGTGCATGGATCGTTTTTCTTTACCTTTCCTTGAGTAATTTGCCTTCACTATAGCCAATTAGGAGCTGTGCAACCTCAATGACTGACTCCTTTTGAATTCACTTATCTTATAATAGTGAATTCATGACTCATTATTATTCTTATAAAAAAAGAAGTTCCAGGAAGAACAAATCATTCTGACTTCTGCACCCCCTTCTCTCCCTCTCTCCTTTCTCTCCCTCTCTCCTTCTCCCTTTCTCGCCACTCTCCTCCCTCTTTCTCTCTCTCTCTTGATCACTTGGTTGTCACATGTCCTTATGATGTTTGCATTCATCTCGGTAATTTTAAGAATTTCTGCATCAATCCATTGATAAATATTTCTTATGCACTTCCTGTGTGCAAAGTACCTAAAGAAAGTCAAATTATCTTGGGAATTATGGAGCAATACTTGCACAGTGTGAAGACCTGTTAGTAGCTTCCAAATTCAGCCCACCCATGCTAGAAAGCAAGCGTGTCTGGGAAAGGCTATTGGCTTTCCTAAAATAAAAGATGCATCCTTTTTCTTTTTCTGCAGAATAAGAGACCCATGGCTGAGCTGAGTGTGGAGCACTGTATCACCTCGCAGGCCGTCATGAACTTGGAAAAGACAATTTGGGACCATTGAGATACTTCTTGCTCAAAGAGAGCAAAGATGTAGAGTGGCTGGCAGAGCCCCCATGAGCAAGCATCCTGGTGGGGGCAAGACAAGAGAAGCCACTGATGGATGAGGAGCTGAGATATTCAGCAGAGGGAATCTGACAGCCTGGACAGAGAGTAAGATTTCTGTTCTGCCTCACAGTAAGGCAAAACGGACAGAGGGGGAGAGAAAATACGGAGTTTGCTTCCTCTACAGACCACATTATGCCTGCTATTGGCTCGACCTCTGCAGGTCTGGAAATCCTTTGGGGGAGCCACAGAGCCAGAACAGAAGGGAGGAAGGCATAGGAGAGACTAAGCACCAAGAGTGAATTTCTCGCTGTCCCTGGAGACGATGTTTCCTTTAGGTGACAGCAGAGGTTAATATCCTGAGCAGTAAGTCACCAGGCAGCCTCGAGACACCTTGCTTGAACAAGCTGTTTTAGCATCTTGTTGTAGATTTCATTGAACTCTTCTTCTCTGAGCATAATTCTCTGAGCCAATTCATCTCTCCATGCAGAGATTCTTAATTCAGCTTTCTTGAAAAGTTCACGAACTTCTATCACTCCCCACCTACCTGTATCCACATACACACTGTCCTCTCCCACCCATGCTCCTCAAATCCCCCTAAGGACACCAGCCTGCTAGGGATTTCAAGTTCACACACACAGACTTTTCAGTCTGCAGAGGGAGAAAATAAGGGTGGTGGTTTTTCCCCTGGCCCTTCTCCCCCTCCCCCTGTGCCTGTCCCTAACAGGTGGCCATGTCTCTTTTCATTCTTCAGCAGACTAGTTAATTTCAAAAGCAGCCTTAGAGGCAAGGACTTTTTTTTCCTATTCTTATTTTCATTAAGAGGTGAACGAAAATAATCACCTCGGGAGACAAAAAGCACTAATGAAAACCAGAGAGCAAAAGAGATCAGAGGACGACAGGCTTGTTTTTCATCTGGAGTCATTAGCGGCATCTTAGAAAGACGACGTGAATTCTGTTTGCAACTTCTCCAGATTGGGCAGAAAACACAGATCAAGTGGTTAAGGGGTAGGGGGTGGGGGGATCTTTTTTGAAAGTCCAATTTTTCACACACACAAAAAAACACAAGTTGAGGGAACCCAAAGCACTAACAACTTGATCTCCATAGAAAGCACCCCCATCGTGAGTGCTCATAAAAGCAAGCACACTGCCAGCCCCCAAGGACTGTCTATGCCAACTTCCAGAAACAACTGAACTTACAGCCTTTGGAGATCAGTGCAGTCTTTGAAAATAAGAGGCTTACAGTCTCCAAACCATTTGCTAAGTGGCCAAGGCCCATCTTCCTAAGGTGGTCCCAGGCCTGCAAAGCTCCAGTTGACAGAGGCTTTGGAAATTAAAGGCCAGGTCAAAAGCAGGCCCGGAGCTCCAGCCCTTCCTGCCCCGGCCATGGCTACAAGTGGAAAGGGAGTATCACCCCTGAGGAGAGCCTGGCAGGGCCCCACAGTACTGCCCCGGGGCAGTGAGGCCCCGCTGGGGAGTGTGGCCCAACCCACAGTGCCTGTGTGCATCACACAATCCTTGGGAAGTGTTGCAATTCTAACCCTTTACAGACGATTCAGGGAGAGAGGGAGTGTGCAGCTTGGAGAGAAAGTTGAAGGGGGTGGGCAGCACATTTGGGGATGTGGACATCAAACAGATGGAATTTTAATGAAAATACTTAAGCCTTCTTAATGCATGGGTGATATAAAACTGCCTCTAGTCTGTTTGCCTTCTGGGAATTACACAATGTTTAAAAGATCACAATATTAAGAATTTGGAAATAAAACGCAGATTTAGAAAAGTATATTTATGCCAACCCACCCATTTCTGGGTGTATTTACACTAAAACAATGTCTTGTCTCTCCTCTAGTCTCTTGGCTACCTATCTCCCTTCATCCATCTAACTAAAATCCAAGGAAAGCAAATTGCCACTATGATCATTTCCCTAAAGCGGTCCTCATTCACTTTGCTTTTCTTCTCTTTTGGAATAAAAGTCTGTCATAAATGTTTAATTAAATGGAAGTCTTCCCACTGTTAATGACTAGCTGTATGAAAGGCTTTTCATTTTTTTAAGGAGGGGGTGTGTGTGTGCGTGTGTTTAAAACAGTCCCTATTAATTTCTTGATATTGATTCTCTGGCTGGGGAAGAACATATAGTATTCAGCATAGAGCTCCTCTGCAGAATATGTTAAAGGCAGCAGTTTGGATTGAGAAAGGGCACCAAATGCAGTATGCGTCAAATAGACCATCGCTCAATGAAGTCACTTAGCTATTCAAAACATGTTCAGCCATCACTCAACCGTTTGCACCAAGAATGTTGGGAGGGGGGCATGGGATTTGTGCTCTTTCCCAGATGTAATCATTTCCCAAAGAGTGGCTTTTGCTCAGTTTGGGTTAGACCCTGGGGCCACATCAGTTTCTCCCTCACCCATCCATTTCTCTCTCTTCTCCCCCATCCCCTGGTCTCAACTCCTTGCATCACCATCCCATGTTGAGCTTAACAAACAATCCTGCAGTCCCTGCTTCCCGACGCTGCCTCAGATGGCCTCCAGTATTGGTTCATATCAGAAGCAAAACACATAAGCCTTTTTTCCCCCACACGGAAGCATATGTATCTCTCTGTGCTCGTCTTTCTATGGGTGGCTGTAGCTTGCACACACAGACATATATAGCCATTCAAATACAGTCCCTCATATTAAAGTCTGTTGCCAAATGCAGGTTGGATGACCCACAGGAGTTTTTTTCTGTGCTTATTAATGTGTCCCAGAAGTACATGCCTTCATCCATAGCCTGATCCCCCAGCCTTTACACTGTGGCGGCCCCTGTGCTCACAGCACAGACACACATGCCTCAACACTCCGCAAGATCAAGGCAAACAGCTGACACCCCCACTCCCCCCTCAACCTCCCCATGCCCTCACCTCCCTCCCTCTCTGCCTGCCTGCACAATGTCTGATTCTCAAGCCGGCTGCAATGCTGACTCTACTAGCTTCTGGCTAACAGACATGTCACTCTGTGGAAGCCTAACCCGCAAGTGAATTGCTGTTTATTAGAACTTGGGCTTGTTTCCTGTGAGAGACGTATGTATTTTTAGACTTTGTAAACGTTAAAACACACAAATACACACACGCAGCCAGCCACCTCGAACGATCTGTGTGGCTCATAGACATTACGAAATGCTCTTGAACTCAGCTTGAGATCCTGGAATAATTAGGATTTACCACGTAAGGATTCTTAGAAACAACATATTCTTTTTATTTAAATAAGGAGATTTGCAGATGGTGATGCATCTAGGACTTTTGGGGAGTAAGGAGAAGAGGAGGGAAAAGGGAAGAGCATTTTTGAATTCTTCATTGCGAAAAGAGAAACAGCATAGACAGAAGCAATTATTTTACCCTCTCATAGATGGCAATGCTAAATCGGATGGTAAATCCTAATGACTCCAAAGCAGGCAGAACACCTTTGACTTTTAAAAACAATCTCTTGTCGTTTTCACCATGTCATAGATTATTCCAATGAGGATGTTTGAGGGGAAGAGGGGTGGTGGAGGCAAGGGAGTAGAGTATGGGTTTTGCTTATTGATTTTTTTTCCTCTGAAACTAACCCAACCAACCTTGATCGGTGGTGGAAGGAGTGAACTAAGAAAATGGTGGAATGTAAAGGGGACTTATTTGGAGGAGGGTGGGGGGGGGAGTGAAAAGGGAGGGGTGGGGTGGAGGGGGGGAGGAGATGGGAAGTCAAATACCTTCTAGGCAGCAGGTTCTCCATAATCCGGAATGGGTCATAACTTCCTCGTTCTTTTTGCTGGTTTCATTCTCACTGACACTTTTGGTCTTGCAAACCCCTCTGGAGTAGAGCCAATAGTCGGTTCCCACAGCTATGGTCATCAGGCTGAAGGCAGCGAAAGCACCAACGGTGGTTAAAAGCATTTGAACACCTCGATCAAACAGCCCCATAATTCTTCATTATATAAACACCCAACCGACTTCTGGTTCTCGGGAGAGTGTGTGTGAGGGTGCAAGTACTAAAGCCAAAAAAAAAAATGAAAATAAAATAAAAATAAAAATTATTCCACTACTAATATAATGGATATATGTATGAATAGAGAATATGGAGAGTTATAAAAAAAGGGAGGTAAGAAAGCTCACGGAAAAGAGTGTAAATTATAAAGATCACACGGGAAGAGGCTTGCCTTTTGAGATCAGAAACTGTTCCAGTTGCAGTGTTTTTTTTTTTTTTTTAAAAAAAGAAAAAAAAATAAAAAGACACCCCCCACCCCCCCAAGTGAGATGCCTTAATCTCTTTTTCTAAAATTCTGGTCTCCAGTTTCCATATGTGATAGCTAATTTGGAGATGGCTTCCACAGTGAACCAGGGAACAGCCGAATTCTCAACACCATTTCTCATGGTCGGGACCTAGACAGTTAGAGATTGTAAGAGCCGAGATGCAACCTTCGGTCTTCGTTCTCGGCTCTGCGGCCTGCGCCATGAAAATCCTTTGCTTCGCCAGTTCTCTTCCTTGGGGGGTCTCGGCGCTTTCGTTTCAGACCAGACTTCCCAGTATTCTGTAAGCCCTTGAGCTCAGCTGCACAGGTGCGGGGGTCTCGCTTTCCATGGTTTTGCCCGGGCAGCAGCGGCGGCGGCGGCGGCGGCGGCGGCGGGCAGGCGCGGCGGCGGCGGCGGCGGCGGCGGCGGCGGCAGGACGAGCGGCGGTGGCGCTTATTGTTGTTGGTGGCGGGGGTAGTGTTGGCGAAGTGGGGGAGAGAGGGGGTTTCTCCCGGAGAATCGAGGCGGGTTTCCCTCCCGCTATCTGCAAAGCTCCTGGAAACGAGGGAGCCGGCGTCTTGCTGCAGGGTGGGCCGCGCGCCTGCCCCCCACTCGCTGCCGGCTGGGCCCCCGCGGAGGCGCTCCCACCTACTGCATTACGGGTGGTGCTGAACCGGACAGCTCCCTGCGCCGCCCGCTCCGCGCGCTCCCCGGCTCCCAGGGCCGCCCTCCAGGAGGGGGGCGCGGGCCAGAGTCCTCCCTCCCTGGGGCAGCAAGGCCAGCGCAGAGCGGGGGCCGCCTTTCCTCTTTTTACCCCTCTCCCAAATCCTAAAATGAGCGCTCTCCTGGGCTCCCGGGGCTTAGAGGAAGGCGTAGCTAGAGATAGCACTCTCCCTCTCCCTCTCTCTCTCTCTATTACACACACACTCTCTCTCTCTCTCTCTCTCTCTCTCCCCTTCCCTCCCCCCTTGGTGTTTCTTCCAGCTCAGCCTCCTTCTCATTCCATCTCTACGTGCCCAGAGCTTCAAATACAACCCTCCCATCACAGTCAGACGGGCACAAAACTTCAACGAGCCGTTTCTCTGCCTGGAAGCGGCGAGCATGTAACCTGGACGGGTAATTACAAACACGTCTTTACGTGTTTTTTAAATCATTGTTTTCACTTTTCTTTGCTGGGGATTTATGTTGTTGGTCCGTTAGCTGTATCTTCTTTCGGTTTTCCTCTCTCCTCTCTGTCTCTCTCTGGCTTACCAGGGGGTGTGCATTGCTCTGTCTGTGTCTCTGTAGTTTTCCGTGAAATTCCAAATCTTGCTTCTACAAGCAGACATTTTGGAAAGATTATTCGTGGAAAAGGGTGCAAAAGGGCGACTCGTAGCTGGGGCTTGAGTAATGATTTTCATTTCAGGGATAAACATGTTCTCAGGGGAAGTGGGTGAAATGTGAATCCTTCTAAGTATCCTAAGTCATTCATAAACTGGTTTGGAAGAGATAAAAAATCTTCCTTCTATGAACACTGGAACACCGAAACCCTCCCCTCTTCCTCAGAAGAATCATTGTGTGTGGGTTAATTACAGTGTCGCCTCTCATTTCTCTTATGTGCAACTTTTCCTTAATGTGACCTCTGGTAGAAAGAAGCACATTAATTTCTGCTGCTACAGATTACATTTTTTTCTCTGATCACTTTTATAGTTAAGTGAGTGAGAGCACATGAGGCATGATGGGGGTGCATGTTTTTGCATGTTTTTGATATTTTGTGTGTGTGTGTGTGTGTCGGTGGGGGGGAGACCCTGGAGAGGATGTGAGTATGATGAGTCAATTGAGGCAGGGGGAGTTGAGATGTTTCAATCCCATAACTCAATTATTCAATACTTTCTTCTCTCTCCCTCTACTTTTTTTCTTGAGATTATTTGCTTGACAATTTCTCAGTGATGTGGTGATTATCAGAGAGTATATAAAAGATGAGTGAACTAAAAACAGTCTTTCTTTGGTGTAAAGTCCATTGCCTAACTTCCTTCTCTCAGCTCAGAGTTGGTCTGCAGGTATGACCAGTGTATTCTTTTTGACAGAAAAACTACCTGTTTCTTCGCCCAGCACAAAATTTCCTTTCTACCACTCTGTTCTTTTCTCAGAACCGAAAGGCTCCTATGAGGGGCAGTTGCTGTGCTTCTGGTATCTGGGAGAGGTTCCTGGTGTCTGGAGAACAGAACCAAGGTTTCTGCAACCTCTGCTAAGGTACCTTTGGGGTACAGCAAGAGCTCTATTTGCAGACTGAAGACTTCTCCACTTTGGTTTCTTGTCCTGTGAGGATGGGGATGGGTATTGGAATGGGGAGGGCTGATCTGCTGATCCCATACAGCAGGGAACCTAGCAAGTTCAGCCAGTGGCTCAGGTGGCTGATTTTCAAGGCTTCTGTCCTTGAAGCAAAGGTGAGGGGCAGGCACCAAGTCCTCTTAGATAGGCTAGGCCTTTTGAGGGGAGTGGAGAGATGCTTGGGGGTAGTCACATGAGCCAAAGAGGCTTGCCCTCACTTATTGCTGTCACCTTGGTTGTCTTTGACCTGTCCAAAAATCCCTTTAGACTGCAGATAGAGCCCTTCTTCTCATCTCCCTCCCGCTTTCAGACCAACCTCTGAAGGTTTTACTCAAAAGAAAAAATCAGTAACAGAGGCTCAGAAGCTTCTGTTTGTCCACAGAATCTGCTAATATCTTAGCCACTGACAGTGGCTGCAGCTTTAGCACCATTTGATTAATTTCTGGTCAGGTGATCATTGAGAAAAGGGAAAGGGGTGGGGGAGGAAAGCAACAGCTTTTAGGCTTCCAGCATGGACAGTGCAGAGACTACCAGAGAGAGAATAGGCCTGGGGCACAGCTTGACTCTGCTCAGTAACGGCATAGCTCCAAACAAGTTAAGTTCCTAGAGCCTCAGTCTTACCATATGTTAAATGGGCACTTTAGCACCTACCTCTTCCTTTCTGAAGCTCCTCCCAGCTTCTCCCTGCTTTTCACCACCAAGCCACCCATCCTATTCAGACCTCCACCATCGTACATATAGCACATAATTGTGTATGTGTTGTCTCTTTCACTGATTTGAAAGCTCTTTGAGGTCAACAGCTGTGTCTTGTTCACTGTTATATCTTTGGGACCTGGAGTATAGCTTTATACATAGTAGACACTTGATGAACAATGACTGGAGTGATCACAGTAAGGGTTAAATGGTAGATGTAAAGTGCCTGACACATAGTAGGCACTCAATAAGTGTGGGTTTTCTCTCATTTCTCCTCCTCTCTTTTACATCCAAATTGGCCTCCTCCTCCTCCTTCTCCTCCTCCTCTCCTTCTCCTCCTCCTCCTCCTCCTCCTCCTCCTCCTCCTCCTCCTCCTCCTCCTTCTTCTTCTTCTTCTTCTTCTTCTTCTTCTTCTTCTTCTTCTTCTTCTTCTTCTTCTTCTTCTTCTTCTTCTTCTTTTTTTCTTCCTCTTCTTCTTCTTCCTCCTCTTCTTCTTCCTCATGGGGTCTGCCTGTATCACCCAGGCTGGGGTGCAGTGGCGTGATCTTGGCTCAGGCACAACCTCCACCTCCTGGGTTCAAGCAATTCCCCTGTCTCAGCCTCCCGAGTAACTGGGATTACGGATGCCTGCCACCATGCCTGGCTAATTTTTGTATTTTTAGTACAGCCAGGATTTCACCATGTTGGCTAGGCTGGTCTTCCCAATCTAATTCTTCTTCTTAGGTTCCTTCTGCTGACCAGGCAAGGCTACCTGGGAAGAGCTGGCTTGTTACAAGCCCCGTTGGATGGTTGGGACGCACCAGGCATACTTAGTACTTAGTAGCTGCTAAATGGATACTCTTAGGGGGGCAGCTTTGTATGCCTGCATTTGGTTACTTGGGAAGAGCTTAGAGGAAATTAGCTGAAATGCCACAGGCCTATTTTGAGCTGCTGCTTTGATGTAGTGAAAATAACGTGGGATTTGGGTGCAGCAGACCTGGCCTTGAAGCACAAAGCTGCTATTTCCTCACATATGACCTTGAACAGTCATTTAATCTCTCTGGAAATTTGTCCCTTCATCTGTCTAGAAGGACCACAGATATGAGCATTATGGTGTGATTGTCAGTGTTACATGTTAACAGCCATGTGAAAAGCTATCATTTGTTGGGCATTTGCTTTGTGCCAGGCACTGACCTCAGCGGAATCCCACAATGATCCTATGAGATAGGTGTCATAATTATTCCCATTTTACAGATGGGGAGACTGAGTCACATAATGGTTTAACTATCTGGCATAAGGTTCCCCAGACAGTAAGTGGCAGAGCTGGGAATCTAGTCCAGCAGCTTGGCTTGAGAGCCTCTGTCTTAACTGCTGTGTCTTGACCCAAGACATGAACTTTCTGAGTAAGGGTATTGCACTGAGGCTATTTACTTCTCATCCACAGATCTGCCATGCATTTGTGGAGTAAATCCTAGGAGCCAGGCATTTTCACACAGATTCTCACACATAACTCCCCAACAATCCTGCAAATGCATATTAATAACTTTTCCTATAGGGAGAGTAAACAGAGGCTCAGAGAAGTCATCTATCAAGTTGCAAGGTCATATTTCAAGTAAATGTAACAGCAGATATTTGGACACTTTGCACTGCTTCAAGTTCTACTTCCTATAGGTCCAGAGTTTATTCATTCAAAGAATTGAGCACCTACTGTTTGTGAGATATCATGCTAATTCCTGGTGATGGTGAGCAGGACAAACATAGCCCCTGCCTCCAAGAACCTATAGACAAGCAAGAGGAGTATACAGGTGAAGAATGACCACATCCAAGTAAAGAAAATAATGCAAAGGATATTGTGAGGCCATGGGGCAGGGAGACCAAACTCAACCTTAGGGACTGAAGGACATCTTCCCTGAGGACAAGATATTTAAACTGAGATGTAGGAATGAGAAAGAGGTACCTAGGCCAAGCTGGGGGTGGTTAGAGGGTGCAAAGGAAGCTTAGAAGAGGAACATTTCAGGCTGGGAGAATAGTTTGTGCAAAGGTTCAGAAGTGTGAGTAAGATGATTGGCCAGTTTTGGGGGAAAAATACTAAGCATGGCCGATCCCAAGACGATAATAGGAAATGTGTTAGGCCAAGCACCTGGAGACCATGGAGGGGAGGTTGGAGGATGAGCAACAAC
The DNA here is from genome assembly GCF_024542745.1 of Macaca thibetana thibetana. NCBI lineage: Eukaryota > Metazoa > Chordata > Mammalia > Primates > Cercopithecidae > Macaca > Macaca thibetana. The sequence continues at coordinate 14,198,704 of NC_065587.1, read as the reverse complement.
CTGGAAGAAGCTGGTGGGATATGGAAGGAGAGAATCAGCCCTGGAGGCAGGAAGACAGTGGGAGACAGGAAGGCAGTTGCTGCTGAGCTCTAAGCAAGAAGTGATGGTGGCTTGGACCAGCACAATGGCAACGGGATGGGGAGAAGTGAAGGTAATCGGGATATTTGGGAAGAAATTGATGACTATTGATGTTCATTACTGAGATGGGCAACTGAGGCAGGAGCAGGTTGGGGTGTGTCGGCGGGTGGCGGGGGATGATGCAGGAAGGTGGGGAAAGTCAAGAATTCTGCTTTGGCCATGTATCTAGTTTTGCTACATTCTATTGCCTGTTCACTTCCTGCTCCCAGCCTCTATCTTCTTGGCATGTGAATTAATTAATTAGCAATGTAAAGAACTCATGCAATTACATTATAGTCCCACTGGACTGTAGGCCTCATGAAGAAAGAGATTTGGGCTGTTCGCATTGTATTTCCAACACTTGGAACAGAACCTAGCACACACTAGGTGTTCAATCAAAACGAATATCTTTCTTGCTATAAAATTTCAAATGCATGTCTTCTCTGTGTCAGGCCCTGTGCTGAGGTACAAGGGATGCAGATGAGCTTAAAATATCATATCAGAGAGATTGACAAGTACACAGCTGACCCAGGGCATACCGACCAGCCTGGGAGAGGGGTGGGTGTCTGGCTTTCCCCACTACGTGTGCCCACAGTCCCTGTGTTCATCCTCTTGTGGCACTTCCGTGTTTTGAATTGCTGTTTCGTGTCTGAACTTGTCTGGTGCGTCGGTTTTCACAGCTGTCAGTTCCCACAGCTAAGCAAGCCTGCTCTGTTCTCTCGGGCCACAGAGCTGGTACATGGTAGGTCTGCAATGCTTATTTGATGAATAAATGGACATAGTGAAGACATGGGCTGTGGGAGTCCAGGGTAGGAAGTATTCATTTCAGTCTTGCAGTGTCTCAGAAGGCTTTGGGGACAAGCTGACCCTCAAAGACCAGGGGAAAAGATCACAACTGGTGGGGGAACAGAGGAGGGCATTCCCAGCATGGCAATCACACGTACAAGTGCAAAGAGGCGTGAAGCTGCACGAGGGACCTCCAGGAGGTTGGTGTGACTGACGGTGGTGGACAGGAAGGCTGGAGCCCAATCCAGAGAGACTGCTGTGCCTGGGATTAGGGACCATCCATCGGTATTGCTGTCCTGGGGCCCTCGTCCCACCAGAAGCAAAGTGGGAAGAGAACAGGCTGTGGCATCAGAAGGCCCTTGGTTTGAATCTCAGCTCTCTGCTGCTTATGCTCCATGACCTGAGGCAGTGATTTCACCCCTCTGAGCCTCAGCTCTTCCTCACAAGTAAATAGTGACCTAGTTTGTTCTGCTTGTAGGCCTTTTGCACTTGTTGCTTCCCCTGCAGGAATGCTTGTTCAGGTCTTAGCTTCCGTATCACCTCCAGGGCAGCAGTGCTGGTCACTCTGGATGACACTGGCCTGCTTTGTTTTCATGATCACAGCCTCACATTCTCTTGTTTATCAGCTGAAATCTCTCCCTACCCACCCACCTCCCCCAGGACATCAGACGATGTCTATCTTGTTCATTGCAGTATCCCCAGTGCCTAGAAAGTGCCTGGAACTGCATAGATGCTCAGGGAATATTTTTGGGATGTATGAATAAGGCTATGGTTGTTGGGATTAAGCAAGGGAAACCCTATTTACGTATTTGGAAGATAGGAGGAGCAGCTCTCTAAAGCCCCTGAACATTGGTGGGTGAGTGGGACTTGCGGAAATGAGGGTGCCCTGAGTTGATGATGGGGTACGTGCAGGGGTGAGGCAGAGTGAGGGTCAGACTTGGGGAGGTGGCACTGACCTGGTGCCACCCGCGCTGCTCCCCCAGGGCCTGCTCTTCTCTCTCAGGCCACAGAGTTGCTCAGCCCCAAGCTGGAGTACTCCATGCAGAAAGGTCTAGATGGGGCTGTCGGCCCCGGGGCTGGGAGGGAAGGAGATGCAGTGAGGTGGCAGGTTTTACTCCTTACATCTGGGAGCTGCCCAGGAAATCTCAGGGAGCCCCTGATTCTGATGCCAAAGGGGGCTGGGGTGGTGGGCAGAGTGGGGCTGGCCAAGCTTGGAAAGTGGGGTATGTTGAAGGGGGGTGGTTAGCTCTGAGCCTGGTGAGAACTGAAAACAGAAACCCTGGATATAGCCACGTCCAGAACAAGAATCCCCAGAAAGAAATCACTTTCCCACCCAGGACAGGACTGTGACCCCCAAGACAGTCCTGAGCCACCGAGCACGCTAGCCTTTCACCCCACCACCCCGGACTGGCATGGGATTTCCCCTGAAACTAAACTACAGCAAATAAAATTCTAATAGCAAACTAATCACAAAGTTACAGTTTAGAAAAAGAATGAAATAACAAATGTGCACATAACGATGCAGAGGAATAGCAAGAAGAAGAATATGAGCTGGCCGGGCGTGGTGGCTCACACCTGTAATCCCAACACTTTGGGAGACCGAGGCCGGCAGATCGCTTGAGGTCAGGAGTTTGAGACCAGCCTGACCAATATGGTGAAACACCGTTTTTACTAAAAATAAAAAAATTAGCCAGGCATAGTGATAGTGATGTGTGACTGTAATCCCAGCTACTCGGGAGGCTGAGGCGGGGGAATCACTGGAATCCGGGTGGTGGAGGTTGCAGTGAGCCAAGATTGTGCCACTGCACTCCAGCCTGGGTGACAGAGTGAGGCTCTGTCTCAAAAAAAAAAAAAGATTGTGAAAGGACAGGGCAGGAAGCAGGGCCATTTCCAGCGACTTTTAAGGGAGTGGCCATCCAATGGTGGAGGGAGACAGTGAGATGCACGAAACCTATTTGGGCAAGCAAGGTTGGGAGGGGACACAGAACACTCCTGCATGGCCTAGCGACCAGGCTCAGCCCCTCACGGCTTCACTCTCCTGCTCTTCCTCCCTCCAGCCAGACCAGCCTCCCTCTGTCCCTGGATCCTGGTCCCTTGCCCACTCAGGGCCTTGCCATCACTGTTTCTCTGCCTTGGCCACGCATCTCTTGGCACCGGACTCATGCCCTTTTTCCCACAGGTGTCTGTTCCGAAAGGCCCAACTGACCACCCAATAAAGGCTGCCCCACTCCCCATCATTGCAAATTCTCTGTCTGCTGAAGTTTTATCAGCCCTTAGCAGCAGCCCTCACCTCCCATAGATTTTTATTTTCTTACTTATAGTGCAAGGATGGGGCCTGGCTATGTTACTGCTTCCCTGCCTTGCACATGGAATCTGGCACACATTAAATATGTGAGGCTCAATGTGGCAAATACATGTGGACTGAATGGGAAAACCCCTGGGTCAGCAGGGTGAGAAGTGGAAGCAAAGCAGGAAGAGGAGGAAGGAAAGGGAATGACCCGGTTGGAGTATCCCAGGAGGGCTGGCCTAGAACTCTGCACAGGGAGGACAAAGGGGTCTTCGGGAGAAGACAATGGATGGCTTCAGAGGTCCCTGGGCAGAGTGGAACCTGGAGAGGTGACCAGGAAAGAAAAGGAGGGGAGCTCTTTCCATGTGGATTTCAGCAGATCAAGGAGGAGGTGTCCCCAGGATTGCTGGGGACAGGGCTGGGTGCCATGCAGGCTGGGGAGTGGATCCTGGGGGTCGGGGTCCAGTCTGATGCTGGCCAGCATCGTGGCCTCAAGTGACAACAGCCCAAGATCTCACTGGCCCTGTCTGGAAAATGGGGACAGCATCACTTGCCTTGAGGTGCTGTTCTGATAATTAAATAAAATAATGTAGAGAAAGTAATTCCCGTGCCTACTCCATAGTAAGCCCTAAATAAATATTAGCTACATGTTGAGCTCCTACTGGGTGTTATGTGCTTTGAATAAATACCAAAAGAAAGAAACAGACGTAACCCTGCTCAGAAGCAGTCACTCAAGTGGAGAGAGACCTGCAGGCAGAGCTCAATATAATGTGGGCAACAGGATGGGGAGAGGGCGGAGGGAGGCACACTGGGTAACACACCCTGTAGTGAACAGGGAATGCCACCTGGGTATTCAGGAAGGGCTTCCAGGAGCTGGGACAGCTGCTCCAGGTCTTGAAGGATAAGTGGAAGACTCAGAGACCGAGAAGGCTAGGGAAAGGTTTTTTAGACAAAGGGAATAGTAGACCCAACCTATATGGGGCATGAAATTGTTATTCAACAAAAGTTAGTGCCAAGGGCAGTGGCTCACATCTATAATCCCAGAGCTTTGGGAGGCTGAGCCAGGAGGATTGCTTGGGGCCAGAAATTGGATACTAGCCTGGAAAACAGTAAGACCCCATTTCTATAAAAAAATTTTAAAAATTAGCCAGATGTGGCTCATGCCTGTAGTCCCAGCTACTGGGGAGGCTGAGGTGGAAGGATCACCTGAGCCCAGGAGTTTGAGGATGCAGTGAACTGCACTTGAGCTTCGGCGACAGAGCAAGACCTCATGTCTTTAAAAACTTTTTTTTTTTTTTTTTTTTTTTTTTTTAAATTAAAAAGCCCCATAAGTTTGTTGAGCACCTAACATCAGTGAACAGGACTGGCATACGTACTCCCTGCCTCTAGGAACATTGGAACATACATTCCCAGGAGGCAGCTACTATGTAATTGACTACATGATTGATTGATAGTTTAATTGTAATTGTGGTAACTGCATTGTGCATTTGTGGGAGCTACAGGTAATTCCGTTTCTCCAAAGTGCTAGGAGGAAACTGGCAGAGATCAGCTAGAAAGGGAGGCGGGGCCTGATCAGGGGATGCCTTCAATCCAGCTTAGTGCCTACTATGTGCTAAGCTCTGTGCAGCGGATACAAAGATAAACAAAACTAAGTCAGTCACCGGCAGGAACCAATGACTGAATGCAGCACTATCAAGGAGGTCCATGGGGTGGGTGACGGGGACATGGCAGGGAGGGCTTCATGGAGGAGGTGACCTTTCTCCTTCCCCCAATTGAATAGCAGTCCAACAGCCTGCTGTCCTGCCTTTTAAGAAACAGGGCTTCCTGACCCTGCAGGCTTAGAGAATCACTAGTCACATCCGAGGGTGGCTCAGTAGCAAAGCGTTCTGAGCCTGGTGGAGTTTCTTTTTAGGCGTCTGGTGCACGTGAAGGAGGTGTTGGTATCATACAGAGGTATAGACCCAAAGAGCAGTAGGTGAGAGGACCAACAGGCTGCTCCTGTGTCCAAGGGCTCGAGAAATGCTGGCTCTGCCCCACTCTCCCAAGCTTGGGACAGGTTACTGTAACTCTCTTCGACTTTTTGCTCATCTGTAAAACGGGTGTGATGGTGGAGTCATGGGGCTGCTTTCGTCATGGGGATTGAATGGGATCTTCTTCTGGGACGTTTTCATAACGAGTGCTTTGTCTGTGCTGCCAAGTGCACCACCAATTCCATAAATGTGGCTGACCTGGCTCCTTACACAGGAGGTCAAAATCACCAAGGTTTCTGAGCATCTATAAGCTGTGGTCCAGCACCATATTCTGAAAACAGGTCTGATTAGGAACAAACTGTAATGGGTAGACAAGGACCCCATCTCCTGGCCCCTGATGGGTTTTGCAGAATGTCAAGTTTCTCTTTTCCTAAAATAACTTCCTCTTCAACAACCTACGGGTGCCTGAGTCTCTCTATTGGTATCAGTCGGGCTATCTGATACTTTTGTGGGTAGTCTTAGCTGAGCCAAGTAACCTACTATGTGCTAACATGTCAACTCACTCCAAGGGCCTGCTTGGAATTCAGAACCCACTGCCATGCAGAGAGACATGGGGGGTCTTCCACAGGCACCCAGGGATGGATCCTTGGCCCCCAGACTGGGATAGGCTTGCTGTCCTAGCTAGGTTCCCTCACCCTCTTCCCTGGGTCCTCACCTCCTGTCCTGCAAATACTGTTTTGTCATCTTTCCTAAGAAGCCTCAAATTCTGAACGACGGGGTCCTTGTCCCTTGTGGTTGTCATTTTGCCCTTTGTATCTTGCAGTGTTTGGCACAGAACAGGGCCTGAAGACACACAGCTTGTTGATAAATGTGGGGTTGGGGTAAGTTAGAGAGAAGAGGAGGAAAATTGATAGTAACAGCATATTCTCTTCAACAGCAGGAGATCCTTGTTGACCACCTGGTTACCACGACACTTGGGGAGAATGGCTGTGTGCTTGGTATAATTCACGTCGTATGAACTCATTTAATCTTTATATCAAGTCCTCAGGGGAAGTTCTGTCATGTCTCTCATTTTTCAGAGGGGGAACCTGAGGCACAGAGAGGCTAAGCAATTTGCCCAAGGTCACACAGCTAATATGTGAAGAGATATATGTGTGCAATTTATAGGCAGAGCTGTAATTTACACACAGCTCTGCCTGTTGGCAAAGTCCTACCCAGTACATGATCAGGGCACCAGAGTGGGGAGAGACTCTGCGGGTTAGGTGACTCCCCCACTTCCACTTACTCAGAGTGGCAAGTAGGTGTCTGCCGAGCCCTGGACTTCTTCCCAGCTCCTTGCTGAGCTTCAGGGCTTATGCCTAGGCCTGCTGTTGATGCTAAGGGGACTATATTTACCTGTGGAGGCCAAACTGAGTGGGGTAGTGGAAAGAACCTGGAGTCTGGAGCCAGAAGACTGGGTTAGAGTGACCTTGAGGAAGACGCCGCCCCCTCATGGAGCCTCATTTCTTCGTCTGGAAAATGGGAAAAATAATAATGACTCCTCAGTATAGAATTCATGAATTTACATCAAGGACCTGCGACTCTGTGGTACACAGAGAATGCTCAAGAAAGGTGTGAGATTGTAGCATTTCCCTGCTTAGAACCTTTGATGACGTCTACACACAGCTTGTGAGATCTGACCTTCAATCTCATCCATCACCTTCCTCCCCTACTCCCACAGAGTTCCAGCTACACTCCTCTTGTTTCTCTGAACAAGCCAGGTCCTTTTGTGCTATGCATTCTCCCATGAAATCATTTTGTCTTTATACATAGATACATACGTAGATAATCTGCAGAAGGGCATAATCGAGGTGAAGTCATACCTGTTAGTCCCTTTTCAGCCTTGCTTTTTTTCTCTTTTGCTTGTCTCTTTCCTGTTTATGTATATATCCCTCTCCCATCTCCGTACCCATGTTAACAACCGATATATCTCTACACGTACAAGCAATCATAAACAAAACAGACATGCAGATCATCTTCACACATAAACGCACCTGCGCATATCCAGATGCACACTCACATACTGGACCATTCTTTTACAGAATGGGATTATATGAGGCACCCTTTCTGTGTCTTGCTTTACTCATTCAAACACTGCCACCCGTGGGAATCACTCCAAGTCAGCCTCTGTAGCTCTAATTCATTATTTTAATGGCAGAATCATTTTTCAAAGTGAGGAACTACTATAATTTCTTCATCCGGTCTTCTATTGACAGACGTTCACTTTATTTCCAGTTTTTTTTTCCCCTCTGCTATAAGCGGTGCTGCAATAAGCCTCCTTGTACATACATCCTTCTAACTGGATATTTTATTTTGATGGAATAGATTCCCAGGAGGGGGATTGCTCAATTGAAGAGCCTATGTATTTTTTATTTTAGTCAATGTTGCCAGATTGCTTTCCAAAAGTGCTGTAACACTTTGCGTTTTCTCCAACAATTCATGAGCTCTTTCCTACTGTTTCCCAGCATCCATTCCAGCAACAGGTGTTAGCATTATTTTTAATTTTTGCCTCTCTAGTAGGGGCAAAGTGAAATCTCAGTTAGTGTCCTATACAATGGTGAGTTTGTGCATATTGTTGTATGCTTGTTAGCCATTTAGATTTGTGCGATGTCTTGCTTATTTTTATCCTTTGCCTAACTCCTTGTTCATTGCTTATCAGTTTGTAACAGCTCTTTGCATATATAGATATTAACATTTTGTTTGATATCTGTGTTGCAAATATTTTTATGCTTAAATCTTTTGTTTTTATATCAATGTTGTGAATATCTATTGCCAGAAAAGTAATTTTTATGTAGTAAAATATGTCTTTCTTTAAAAATATGACTCTCTTGGTGTTTTTAAAAAATGCGCTGAGATCACCCTTGTCATTTCCTGCATTTTCTTCCAAGATATTTATTATTTTAATGCTGGGGGCTGTTAACTGTTTAATCCATCTGGGGGTTTATTTACGTGTGTGATTGTAAGAGGAGGTTTCAACTTTTTTACAAAAGCTAGCTGGTTGTGCTGGCAATGATTAATAAAACAGTTGCTCCTTTTCCAGCAGAATTGAAATACCATCTCTGCCACGTGTTACATTCTCATGAATACTTTGATCTAGTTCTGAGCTGTCTGTTCTGTTCCGCTGATCTGTGTATCGCTTCCTCACCAGCACCATTCAGATTTGATTATAGGGGCCTTAATATGTTCTGATCTCTAATAAGCCAAGTTCTTCCCCCATATTCTTCTCTTTCGCAGGATCTGGTTGTTCCTGGCTCTGCATTCTTCTACATGAACTTTGAGCTGGTTTTATTCAATGGTGTCTTATATCACCCCTGGATCCCAGTGCCTGAGATGGGGCCAGACATTCAACAGAGGAGCAGGAGATGTTTGTTGAATCTTGTTGATGCTGTCATACCTCCCCAGTGCCTCCTATCCCCCCACCCCCAGGACTATTGGATGTTAAATAGTATTCAAACCAAAGATAATATGTAAGTGTGTACATAGCAGACAAATGTAACTGAATGGAGGAAGCTTCAGAGGCCTTTAAAGCAAAGAGAGAAGTCACTCCTGTATTCAACACATGTTTCTTGAGCATCTGCCATATGCTAGACCTTATTCTTGGGCCTGGGGATATAGCAGAGGCCAAGGGAGACAAAAGTTCAATTTCAAGGTGTGACAATGGTAATGTGTTAATTCTTTTTAGGTGAGATAATGATATTGTGGTTATGTTTAAAATAAAGAACGCTCAGCCAAGTGTGGTGACTTAATGCCTGTAATCTCAGCAGTTTGGGAGACCAAGGCCAGAGGATTGCCTGAGCCCAGGAGTTCAAGGCCAGCCTGGGCAATACAGTGAGACCCCATCTCTGCAAAAATTACAAAAAAAATTAGCTGGGCACGGTAGCATGTACCTCTAGTCCCCGCTACTTGGGAGGCTGAGGCAGGCTGATCTCTTCTTCCCAGGAGTTTGAGGCTGCAGTGAGCTGTGATCATGCCACTGTACTCCAGCCTGGGCAATAGAGTGAGAGCCTGTCTCTAAAGAATAAATAAAATAAAATAAAAAATCTTTACCTTTTAGAGATACTTCCTGAAATAATTTGTAAAGTCTGTAATTTGTTTCTAAATAACCTAAAGTTGGGGGAAATGGATGAAAATACAGATGAAACACAATTGACCATAAGTTGGCAATTATGGAAACTCAGCAATAGGGATTTATTATACAGGTGAGTACCCCTTAAACAAAAAATGCCTGGGACCAGAAGTGTTTGAAATTCAGAGTTTTCGGATTTTGGAATATTTGCATATCATAATGAGGTATCTTGGGGATGGGATCAAAACATGAACTCAAAACATGAAAATCATTTGTGTTTCATATGTACCTTATAGACATAGCCCAAAGGTGATGTTAGGCAATATTTTAAATAATTTCGTGCATGAAACAAAGTTCATGTATTTTGAGGTCAGGTGTGGAATTTTCCACTTGCGGCATCCTGTTGGTGCTCAAAAAGTTTTGGAGTTTGGAATATTCTGGATTTCAGATTTTCAGATCAAGAATGCTCCACATGTACTGTTTTCTCTACTTCTGTCTGTACTGGAAATATTCCATGATAAAAAAAGTTTTAGAAATGCATACAGAGCTTATTATGTTCCAGGCATTGTTCTAAGTGCCTTACGTCCGTTCATTCATCAAATCTTCAAAGTGGCCCTAGGAGGAGGGTATCATCATCCCAGTCTTACAGATGAGAAAAGTGAGGCCCCATGAGATCCAGTCACTTGCCCAGGGTTAGTCTCAGTGAGTGAGTGAGAGAGCTCCCTGGCCCCACGGCCTTCCTCTCAAACACTATGTCCTGCTGTCTTTCCCATCTCCTATTTATTCTAGTGAGCCTGCAAATGGACAGCTAAATGAGATGGGATTCTTTTTTTTTTTTTTTTTTTTTTAGATGGAGTCTCGCTCTGCTGCCCAGGCTGGAGTGCAGTGGCCCCATCTCGGCTCACTGCAACCTCCGCTTCCCGGGTTCAAGTGATTCTCCTGCCTCAGCCTCCCGAGTAGCTGGGACTACAGGCGCAGGCCACCATACCCGGCTAAATTTTTGTATTTTGGTAGAGACGGGATTTCACTGTGTTAACCAGGATGGTCTTGATCTCCTGACCTCGTGATCCGCCCGCCTCAGCCTCCCAAAGTGCTGGGATTACAGGCATGAGTCACCACGCCCTGTCAAGATGGGATTCTTTCATAAAGCAGGAAGGACTATAAAAGATACAGAAGGTACAAAACAGGGAGAGAGAAAGGCTGGTAGTGGGAGAAGGTGAGACTGAGAGTGAAGAGATGGTGTCCTCTTTTGGGGGAGGTGATCGGAGAAGGCCCCTCCAAGGAGCTGAGACCTGCACGGACATATGGGAAAGATGTTCAGACGGAGAGGCTGGCCAGTGCTGTCGCTGAGCTTGAACCAGAAAGGATCACAGTGGGCAAGGGTGAAACCTGTTTGGGCACAGCGGCAGGCCCCAGATCTCACTGCAGGCTGTTATGAGGTGTTTTTAGGTTCAAAAAAAGTGAACTGAGCCATCTCAGTAAGATCATAATGATTTATTGGATTTATAAGCTCTATGATCATTTAAATACATTTACCTACATTTTGTGGTGCTAAATTCATCTATAACAGAGGAGTAATTTAATTCTGAAGCCAAATTAACTGCTCTTTGCCTTCTCGCAAAGTCACCCACTCTTGATTTTTTTTTGCATAACTTAATTCAATTTTTCTGCCTTGCTACATTTTCTTCAGCTCCTACACATTTTTTGGGAGGTGGTTATAATGTTATTATCTTATTATTAGTCACTAACCAGGAATAATTCACTTTTCCAATTGATCTATGCTGCTTATAAAATACCACATCAACTGGAAGCACAGTCTGGTTAGTGAGTTCTGAGAGCCAGTTTAGACAGATCACTGTGTGTGGGACAGGCTGGGCCCAGGTGATGATGACCTCTGATGAGCTGAATTTACCTGTGGTCAAATGGTCCAGGTGTCGGAAGAGTATCCACAAGCCAGATTCTCAAGGGTGCGGCAGGAGTACCTGATTATGTCCAACTCATGTTGTGTGCTGAATATTTTACACAGTTCCTGCTAGTTTGCATTTGTCCTAAATAAATTTCTGACAATGTCAAGTTCAATGGATTCTCTAGATAAAATGTCCCTGAGCACCATGTTTCCCTTGAAAAGATGGCTGGCTACACATGCACATCTGTAGTGTAGCCTTCACACAAACCACACTTATTTGGGTAAAGTAGAAGTGTGTATGTGCGGGTCAATAGATCCTTCTGCCATCGTGACTTAAGCCTGGGGAGTGCTAATTGTGCATGAATGGGGTTTTGGGGCATAAACAATTGCTTGGTTCACATTATGGTAGTATCAGCCCTGAAGCTGTGTATTGGGAGAAGAGAATGAGGACGGAGCATTAGGTGAACAAAAAGGAGAGACTATAAACTGAAGCTTATTCTTTGGGTAAGAGCAAGTCAAATTTATTCATGAATGGCTGTTCCTGGCCTTTGCTTTCCTGCTGTCATCTAATCAGGTTTTCCTGATTCTTGACGAGTTTTTTGAGAACTTAGGGATACAGAATCAAAAAGAAAGGGGGAGAAAGAAATGGGCAAGAAACACTCTACTTAGGGTTCAGGAGAAGGTTTTCAGGGTGTTGGAAGAAAGGGTGGGAGAACCATAGGGGCGACGAGGGAGGCAAGTGGGAATAGAAATTTTAAAAGATATCGCTACAGATAATCTCCAATCCGTAGAGTAACCTGGTGGGCTTTGCATGTGGCTTTGACCAGTCATTGGCCCTTCTGGGTCTCCTCATCTCCCCATCTCTCAGAACTTGGACCCCAGGAAGCCAAAGGGCCTTTGTAGTGCTCACATTCAGATGTCGAATGGCATCCTCAAACTATGCTTGGTCCAGGGCTCTGGAGAGATCTGGATTCCTATTGACTCAGAAAATTACTCAGTATTATTTTATCTGGAGTAAGCCTCATCCCTCTTCTGCGCCTTGATTACTCTATTGGCTCAGCAAGGACACGGAAAGAAACACAGGGAACTCACAACGTGATATTCTCGAAGTTGGGTTTCTTTTTTTCTTTTTTGAGATAGAGTCTTGCTTTGCCTCCCAGACTGGAGTGCAGTGGCGAGGTCATGGCTAACTGCAGCCTCAACCTTCCAGTCTCGAGTGGATCCTCAACCTACCAACTAGCTGGAACTACAGGCACATGCCAGCACGCTCGGCTCATTTTTAATTTTTTTTAATTTTTTTTTTTTTTTTTTTGAGACAGGGTTTTGCCATGTTGCCCAGGCTAGTCTCAAACTCCTGGGCTCGGGCGATCCTCCCACCTCGGCCTCCTGAAATGCTGGGATTACAGGTATGAGCCACCCTGCTTGGCCCAAAGTTATTTTAATAAAGGAATTCCATGGTGCAGGGTAGACAGCTTCCTTCCATCTCTCGTATGTAAACTACCTCCTTTTCTTGCTCTCCTTTTCCGCTGAACCATTGTCTCCTTCTCTCCTCCTCAGGAGGCTGGATGGGGACACATTCCATGAGCGACATCTTACCAGAGGGTGGCCATGAGCTTCATCACGTTCCGCAACTGTTAATGACCCACTGGCGCTGGCCCTGCTACTCTCTGCACTCCTCTCTCTGTGCCCCTTCTCTGGGAAGAGTCCTTGAAGCTCTGCTGAGAACAAAACCTCTTATTTCAGCTCATGTCAATCTTGGGATTTTCCCACCATGTTCAGATTCTGGCTTGGAGGTGCTATCTGCTGTTGACTTGGGACGTAAACCAAGCCGTTATTTGCCTCTTTTGGTTAGTTATGTTAACAAGCTTTCGGGACTTGTTCTTTAAGATTCCCAACTCCTATCGTATGATGATAGGTGCTGGAACCAGACTGGTTGGGTTCAAACTTTTGCTGTCGCTAACTGGCTTTGTGAACACATGTCAGTTACTAAATCTCCTCATGCCTCAGGTTTAAAAATATGTAAACAAGGCGTTCTAGTAGCACCTGTGGGCCTTAGTCAGTTATTGCTACAGAACAAACCACCCCCAGACTTAGTAACATCAACAACTACTACTGTTTTTTTCATTCACGCATCTGGAGAGAGGCTGGGGAGGAGGAGACTTGGGTTTGGCTTATCTAGGCAGGGTTTGCTAGGCTTGGCTCTGAGCTATGGATTAAGCACAGGTCTTCTCCATTTGTCTTTCATCTTCTTTGGGCCACTGGCTACATAAGGCATGTTCTCATGGCAAAGAGGAGAATTAAAGGGAAGTCCTTTTGGCCAAAGCAGGTGAATGGGAGAGAGAAGCGTACGCCCCTAGGGAGAGACAGAGGGGAGTGAATTTTTGTTGAACAATTATCCTAACTACCACATTGTTGTGATAGCTAAATGATTTAATAACTTTAACAGGCTAGTAACAGTACCTGGCATGGTGTAAGCATTCAATAAATAACAAACATTGGTAGGGATAATATCAGTACTAGCGGTAATATGAATATTGGCATTTTAATAGTATATGCACACCTCAGGTACTCTTTTCAAAATATACATTCACACTAAAGTGTAAATGTCTGCTAGTATAACACAGACCTCAAATGTGTATGTTTAACAGAAGCAGTTAAGCCAAAGAGGTGAATGCATGAGGGTAGATTTTGGAGACTCAGCAAAATCTAATGACGAAGAAAGGGGATTCTGGAGTAAGCCAAATTTGGATCAAAATGCAAACTCTGCCACTTTTTTTGCTGAGTGACCATAGGCCAGTTTTTCACCCTCTCGGTGCCTCATAGGGTAGTGGGAATTTGATAAGCTGTTGTAAGCAAAGCAAGTCAGAAAGCACCTGGCCCGTAGCAAAGCCAATAAACACCCATGGGTAAAAAGGTCTGGCGTGGAGGGAGGAGGCAGCAGAAGCCTCTTATAGAACCCCAAACCTTGCCGGCAGGTGGTGAGCTCACCTCTGCCCATGGGTCTTTCCAGTAAAGGTTTATTAAGCACCTACTATGAGCAGGCATATGCTATGGAACCACAGATTCACTTCTGCTCAATCCACTCATTTCCACAGTTCACTTGCCTCATGGTAAATCTGGCGGCAAGTGAATTCCACTGGATCTTAGATACAGTTATTAAAATTAAAATTAAAATGGCCACACGAGGGTTCTGTGGCAAAGCAAGTTTAAGAACCTGCAAGAAACAGCTGAACAGGTTCTATGGCTGCGGGACTTCGAGCCTTGCCTCGGCTCCTGTGCCTGATACTCTCCCAGAGAGCGATGCGGAAGGCAGGCATCCAGACTTAAGTGACCACAGAACCCAAAAATCTGGAACCTGACTTTGGGAAACAGTGCTCTAATTTCTTAGCATCTCTCCACCCCCACCCCTCCTTGCACTGTTACCTGCAGGCATTCCTTCCCACCTTGCTGGTCCCCGTAGCCCCATTCCTAGTCTCTCCCCTCCCTCGGGAAGAGCAGTAAGCTTTCCAAGCTTGCATCCTTCACCCGGGCGGCACAGTGTCCCCACACAGGATGAGGGGCTCTGTGCCTGCTATTTGCTGGTTTCTTTCTTGGGATGTCTTCTTCCTCCCCTGCCTGGCGAATCCTGTTCATCCTCCATGTCTCTGCCCCTCCAGGCAGCCTCCTGCTGTCCTGGTCTGGGATCAAAGCCCCTTTTCGGATACTCTTGGCCTCCACAGTGTTGCAGTCTCATACCTAATTACTGGCTGGCATCTGTGAGCTTCCTGCTGTCTCCTTCCCCTCCTATTTTGACTGCCTTGAGGTGGGGGCAGCAGTGCAGCCCTGTGGTTAAGCTTTTTATTTTATTTTATTTTATTTTATTTTATTTTATTTTATTTTTACAGAATCTTGCTCTGTCGCCCAGGCTGGAGTGCAGTGATGCCATCTCGGCTCACTGCAACCTCCACCTCCAGGATTCAAGCGATTCTCCTGCCTCAGCCTCCTAAGTAGCTGGGGTTACAGGTGTGCATCACCACGCCTGGCTAATTGTTTTGTATTTTTAGTAGAGACGGGGTTTCGCCATGTTGGTCAGCCTGGTTCCGAACTCCTGACCTCGTGATCCACCCGCCTCAGCCTCCCAAAGTGCTGCGGTTACAGGCTTGAGCCACTGAGCCCGGTCAACCCCATGGTTAAGCTTACATGACTGTAGGGGGCTTTAGATCCTGTGTGACTCTGGGCACCTGCCTGTGCTTCAGTGTCCTGCTCTGTGAAATGAGAATAACAATTGTAGCGCCTCATAGGATGTCATGTGGAGGGAGAAGCAGCCTTTCTCTCCATTTCCTGCTTTCCTTATGTGGGGAGGTAGCAGAATGAAATGGAAGGGGCTCAGACCTGGATCCTGGGTTTGAATGCCGTTGTGAGACAAAGGGCAAATGACTTCACCCCCTGAAACCTCTGCTTCCTTCTCCAAACTATGGAATGCTTCCATTTCCATTTCTATTGCATGGGGTTGAACTAATAATCTGAGGCTATGCATCTATAGGAGCTGACAGAGTAGGTGCTTAGTAAATATTTGGAAAGAAATATATAGACTGGCACTCAGCACCACAGACCTGTGACATGCAACCCGCTGGGCTCCCTGAAAGCCTTAGTGAGGAGGCATTTAGAGGACAGGTGAGTCTATTGCTTCATTTCATAGATGAGGAAACTGACGCCCAGAGATGACCAGGACTCACCCAAGGGTACACAGCAAGTAGGGGTTAGTAGATCTTAGATAAGAGCCCAGGTCTTCCTGACTTTCAGTCCAGGGAGATTTCAGACCCTCTAGATGGAACTCAAGACATCTTGGGTTTGGAGAGCCTACAGGGATAGTAAACCACAAAAAAGGCCAGGCACAGTGGCACATGCCTGCAATCCCAGCACTTTGGGAGCACAGGAGGATCACTTGAGCCAAGAGTTGGAGGCCAGCTTAGGCAACAATGCGAGACCCCCATCTCTACAAAAAAATGGGAGTTCCAGCTGAGAGGCTGAGGCAGGAGGATCACTTGAGCCCAGGGATATGAGGCTGTAGCGAGCGATGATTGCATCACTGCAATCCAGCCTGGGCAACAGAGTGAGATCTTGTTTCAGTCAATTAATCAATCAATAGATAAAACCACACAGATAGCAAAAGAATGGGAGTGTAACTATTTCTGACAGTGCCTTACACTAACTGGCTTTAGTTTTAAAATGATCAAATACATTCTTTTTTCCTTTTGAGACAGGGTCTCACTCTGTCACCCAGGCTGGAGTGCAATGGTGTGATCATGGCTCACTGCAGCCTCAACCTCCCAGGCTCCAGCGATCCTCCCACCTCAGCCTCCCAAGTAGCTAGGACTACAGGCGTGCGCCACTACACCTGGCTAATTGATTTTTATTTTTGTAGAGATGGTGGTCTTGCTAATACTGCCCAGGTTGGTCCCGAACTCCCGGCCTCAAGTGATCCTCCTTCCTCAGTCTCGCAAAGTGCTGAAATTACAGGTGTGAGCCACCATGCCTGGCCTAATTTCTTCAGTGTTTCAGTTGTCTTGAGATCTGCAGTATCCCCTTTGCTTTCAGCTTAGCCTGAGCATGATTTGAGGGTCACTTACCTCTAGATGCAAGTGTCCGGCAGGCACCCCCCTATCCTGTGGCACAGTCCAGTGCGGACAGCTCTTTTGGGCTTGGGCCTGCTCCTCTTGGCCAGGTGTGGTGGTGAAGGGAGATGTAGAGAAGCCATATTCCCTGGACCCTTCTCTGGATGGGGCACAATGCTCTGTGCTTGCCCCCACACCAGCTAGAGGTTAAGAGGGCTCCCTTGGGGTCTGAGTCCAAGGATCACCATGCACCAAGCCATATGACCTTGGGAAAGCCACCTGCTCCCAGGCCTCAGTTTGCTCATCTGTCAAATGGAAGGGATGCTGGCATTTCCGTCAGTGGTGTTGTGGGGATAGGAGAGAAGGAGATAAGGCAGTTGGGGCGCTTCGCAGAGCACATGGTAATCAGAGTCATCAGTATTGTTTCCTTTAATTGCAACTCCTAAAATCAGGATCCAAGGGACCTCAAAGACACACCCAAGGTCTTTGGCCTCAAACTGGGAACGGTTGTGTTACCCCTTTCTCTCACTCTCGTGGGCCTCATGGCTCATCTCCATGCTGGGGCATTCTCTGGGCATTGCGAAAGGCACAGTGTTACTCCCTGGCATTTGCAAAAGCACCTGGCATGGGTGTGGCGTTTCACTGTGTATAAGCCCCTTCCTCTGCCCAGTCCCTACCTACCCCTCACATACCTCTAGCACTTTACAGTTTGTACTCATACAGCATCTGCCAGGCTTAGGATGCCGACCCTTGGTTTATAGAGCACACAGAGGCCCGGAGAGCCACAGGGAGCCCAGGGAGCCATGCGGGCCCCAGGCTTTGCCTCTGGGCAGCCCCACGGGCGGTGGTGCAGTTCTGGCTGGGCTCCAGTCCCCTCGGGCTCTACCTCCTTGTGCTCCCTCTGTGTCCTGTGGAAGACGAAGTCTTCCTGAGCGAGGCTCGGGAACGCTGCCACTGTTCAATGAGCTAATGGTGAAATTGGAAACTCAAGGGCTGAAGGCAGAGAATAAAAAAAAAGACAAGCTTTGATTCACGGGCAGCAGGATGAGTGAATGGGGAAGACTCATCCTGCGGTCATCAGAGGAAATGCCTGGGTGGCACGTCCTTCGTCCTTCTAGCAAAGTCTGTCCTGGAGAGGGGAAGGTCATGCAGGTGGCAAGCTCAGTGCCTGGTGGCAGCCGAAACCGGGACGGGGAGGCGAGGGAGTGGGCTTGGGGCAGACAGACCTGGGCTCCAATCCCAGCACTGCTGCAATAGCAACCGTGCCCCCCTCACCTGGGAAGCAGGGTGATGGTGTGTGTTACCGCAGGGGTCCCCTAAGTAGAGTAAGTTAGCTAGTAGAAGCCGGGCACAAAATAGATGTTCACAAAATAAAAACCCCTGGAAGCTTCTCTAGTAGACCAAAGTGGAGACAATCTATTGTCTCCTTAGAAGAGGGGTGAAAATCTATCAGCTGCCGCCTCCGGTCCTGAGTGAGTGATTGAGCCATTTCGACAGCCCAGGTCTGATTTCTGGTGTGGGGTAGCCAGCTGGAGTCAAGAGAAGGTTACTAGAGGTAATCACTCACATTACCTTTAGAATGAGCCATTGGGCCCGAGAGAGAGAGAGGGAAAGGGTAACACAACCGTTCCCAGTCTGAGGTCAAAGACCCTGGGTGTGTCTTTGATGTCCCTTGGATCCCTGGTTTGAGGAGTTGCAATTAAAGGAAACAATACTGATGACTGTGATTACCATGTGCTCTGCTTTGGTTTTAAAACGGTCAAATACATTCTTTTTTCCTTTTGAGACAGGGTCTCACTCTGTCACCCAGGCTGGAGTGCAAAGGTACGATTATAGCTCACTGCAGCCTCAACCTCCCAGGCTCCAGAGATCCTCCCACCTCAGCCTCCCAAGTAGCTAGGACTACAGGTATGTGCCACTACACCTGACTAATTGATTTTTATTTCTGTAGAGATGGGGGTCTTGCTAAGGCTGTCGAGGTTGGTCTCGAACTCCTGGCCTCAAGTGATCCTCCTGCCTCGGCCTCACAATGCTTTATCTCCTTCTATCCTATCCCTGAAACACCACTGACAGAAATGCCAGCATCCCTTCCATTTGACAGATGAGCAAACTGAGGCCTGGGAGCAGGTGGCTTTCCCAAGGTCACATGGCTTGAGGCATGGTGATCCTGGGACTCAGACCCCAAGGGAGCACCCTTAGTCTCTAGGTAATCACACACATGTCTAGCAGGTTACCATGTGTATTCTCGCATAGTCTCTCTCATTTCTTCACATGGACTCATTGAGCTGGGTGTTATGATCGCTGCAGGTGAGGTCGCTGGGATCTGTGGGGCAGAGACTTGTCCCAGGTCACACAGCTTGCAGATGATAGCACTTGGCCTCCAGTCTGGAGCTCCTGCCTCCAGTTCCTTGGTGCCTTCTCATACTGCATCTTAATTTGGGAGGAAACGAAGTCGCCTGGGAGAAGGGGAGGAATGAAATTAGAATGTTAGCAGGAGAATGTTATTGTGCCTTGAACAGTTTTAGAAATTCCTCCAGATCCTTCAGACCAGTGAACTCACCTGCAGACACACTTTGTGATAGAAAGGCAATAGGCTGCAGCGAGAAAGTCTCCGACTCACCTGTTTTTTTGTTTAAACTTCAGATTCTCAAATTAATAGAGCTTCCTCCGTGTGCTGGGAGGACACCAAGCAAGCTTCCCAGCCTGGAACTGGGAGATAATAGTAATTAATGGAGCCAGTTTGTGTGAGGAACCTCAGCTTGTGAGGTAAATAGGAAAAGATTCTGTTCTGGTTTTTTTTTTTTTTTTTTTTTTTCCTAATAACTGATCCCCTGTGCTCTGTTGAGCTTCGTTTTTCTTGCTGGGTAGCTGGTTTCCTCTAGGACACCTCATTCGATAACTTTCCAGTCACTTTTAGTTATTAAAAATAACAATCTTGTTTTGTTGTAAGACTCAATACTGTTCATTTCGAAATGGCAATCTCATATGAAACTGGGTGCTTCCCTCTGGAGTATGTGTGTGTGTCTGTGCCTGTGTGGGCAGGTTCATGTGTGTATGTGTGTCTGTGCGTGTGTGGGTAGTGTGTGCATGTACATGTGTGCATGCATGTGTATGTGTGTGTGCATGTGTGTGTGAGCAAGTACATATGTGTATGTGTGCCTGTGCATGTGTGGGCAGTGTGTGCATGTACATGTATGCATGCATGTGTATGTGTGTGTGCATGCGTGTGTATGGGCATGTACATATGCATATGTGTACATGTGTTTGTGTGGGCGCGTGTGCATGTACATGTGTGCATGCATGTGTATATGTGTATGAATGTGTGCGTATGGTCATGTACATATGTGTATGTGTACATATGTTTGTGTGGGCACGTGTGCATGTACACGTGCTCATGTACACGTGCACATGCATATGTATGTGTGCGCCAGTGTGCATGTGTGCGTACATATATGTATGTGTGCCTGTGAGGGGGTAGTGTGCGCACATGTGTGCACATATGTATATGTGCGTGTGCACATGTGTGGGCATGTTCATATGGGTATGTGTGCCTGTGCATGTGTGGGTAGTGTGTACATGTACATGTGTGCATGCACGTGTATGTGTGTGTGCATGTGTGCATGTGGGCATGTACGTATGTGTATGTGTGCATGTGCTTGTGTGGGCAGTGTATGCTTATGTACATACATGTGTGGGTAGTGTGTGTACATGTGTGCATGCATGTGTATGTATGTGCATGTGCAGGTACATAGGTGTATGTTTGCATTGCTTGTGTGGCCACTGTGCTTATGTACATGCATGTGTGAGCAGTGTGTGTACATGTGTGCATGCATGAGCACGTACATATGTGTATGTGTGCATGTGCTTGTGTGGGCAGTGTATGCTTATGCACATGCATGTGTGAGTAGTATGTGCATGTACACATGAGCATTCATGTGCATGTGCAGGTACATATGTATATGTGTACCTGTGCTTGTTTGGGCAGTGTGTGCTTATGTACATGCATGTGTGGGCACTGTATGCATGCACATATGTGCACACGTTAAATGTGTGTGTGTGTGCACGTGTGCATGCATGCATGTGCAGTTCTTGGGATCTTGGAAGATGCAGCTTTGGCTCAAATTCTCCCTTTTTATCCCAATTCTCTCAGACAAGTGGGACAGTTCTGGCTCCCAGAGCCCCTGATCTTGATAGTGGGGTGGACCTTGGCTTAAGTCCATACCACCTACTGTGATGTCCACCCAAGCCACAGGAAACATATGAGTCCTTGCCACACCAGACAGCGGTCACCCTCCTCTCTGCCCTGCCATCTCCACTGTTGCTTTCTCCACGCACCACAGGGTTGTTAAAACCTGGTGGCTGAGGGCGCATTGCAGGCTTAACAGCTCGGAGTGGTTGGAGACTTGCTCATGGTTCCTGACCTGGGGAGGGGCAGGTGAGATTAGGTGTCAGGCGCTCCTGGTCTCATAGAAAGACAGTGGGGCACTCTGCCTACTTCCCTCAACACCTCTCTTGCATCTCTCCCTGGTAAATGCTGTCCTATCGGTTTGGTGTCTCTTGTCGCTGGAGCTAAGGGAAATCCTAGGACTCCAAGAAGGAGACCTTCTTTGAGATGGCTCTGGAGGATTTAATAACTTTCTTCTTCCCAGTGAAACTCTGGGGTGGGAGGAGCCCCCAGGACCTCCCAGCATCCTGTTACATGCAGTCCTATTCACAGAGCCCCTGGACAGTGCCTTCTCAGGACGCTCACCGCAGGTTTCATAACCCTCATTTCACAGATGAGGAAGCGAAGGCTCAGAGACACAAAAGAACTTGTCCAAGGTTACATGGGCAGCTAGTGGCAGAATCGGGATTTGGATCTGGGTCTGCCTGTCTTCAGAGACCGAGGAGTCATGGACGTTTGCTGTTTAGGGTCACCCAGAGTCTGTTCCTCCTCCTTCTAGTTCCAGTACCCTAATGTCTTTTAGAGTCATTGCTTCTTCCCCATCGGGTGCAGTCTTGAGGTCCAGTCCATTAAGGCCCCCTGCCCTCCCTTAGACACTGACCCAAACTGAGCTCATCAGACCCTCTGTCCTGGACCCCGAGCCAGGAACAGAGAGCAACAGGGACAAGCACCCCATCCCCAAAGAGAGAGAAGCAAACAGCAAAGAGCAGTCATTCCAGCCTTGGACCGACCAGGCCGTTGAGTAGCTCCAGCTTCCCAGGCTTGGGAGCTGCTGCAGTTCCTGCCCATTTTCAGGTCTGGGTTTTCAGATCCCACTCAGTGGGCTAGCCAATATCCTCCAAATAAATCACCCCACCCCTATTTTATCTATTTATTTATTTATAGGCGGGAAGTTTTGCTCTGTTGCCCAGGCTAGAGTGCAGTGATGTGATCATAGCTCACCCCTACTTCAAACTCCTGGGGTCAAGCAATCTTCCTGCCTCAGCCGTCCTGACTAGCTGGGACTACAAGCATGCAGCACCATAGCCAGCTAATTAAAAAACTTTTTTTATTTTTTTTTCAATGTTGCCCAGGCTGGTCTTGAATTCCCGGCCTCAAGTGATCTTCCCACCTCGGTCTCCCAAAGCATTGGGATTACAGGCGTGAGCCACCACACCCGGCCTCCCCATTTTATTTACTTCAGTCAGCCACAGTTGGTTTCCATTGTTTGCAATAAAATAATCCTCTCTGGTACCCTGAGCGTGGTGTTGGGGGATCCTGCTCTTTGCCTGCTGGGAACCCCCTCTGTTCTCTGTGTATTGATGAATTATGACATTGAAGGCACTCAGAACAGGGCCTGGCTTTCAACAAATGACTCTGTCATTCTTATTACTGTTCTCGTCTTGGGCTCCAGTTCACGTCGGGGTCCAGGCTGGGGTGTGTGGCCAGGTCTGGCCCTCCTAGGCCTTGGGGCTGTTAGGATCCCCATGAAGCCTGAGCTCACAGGTCTTGGTTTGCTTTCTACCAGGCAGATGCTCGTGCGGCGTCAGATGGGCACTCACCACAGCTGGCATTAATTGACCATGTGACCGCCTGGCAGCTGCCACCTATGCTGTGTTCCAGGGGCGTCAGCCAGGAAGGGCTGGACTCGCCATCCTCCCCAACTGGTGTTATGAAGTGTGATGATCCTTATTGTTCTGAGCACCTACGATGTGCCCGGCCCTTTAATGATAGTAAGGGCAATCCTAATCATAAAAGCCACAGCATCAAACATTGTCACAGTTCGTTTTTCCCAGCATTCTTATGGGGAGGCGTGTGCCCATTTTGTGGATGAATAAATTGAGGCCGAGGGACATTGCTGGGAAAACATGGAAGGTGCTTGGGTTCCAGTTGGTGTCTCAACATTAGCAGTAGTGCTGGCTGGTTTCTTTAGATTTACTTCAAGGTAAACACAAAAGTATTTGATTTTCTAAGACAGCACAGCTTGATCGACATGAGAAACACACACACTCCTATTAATATGGCTTTGATTATGCTCTTTGCAAAATATTCCTGGCTCTATTTTATATTTCCTTCACCTCCTCCCTGTGTCATGTCTGGATCCTTGGGGACAAATGGGAACATCCTCACGCATGCTGGCTATGCACCGATGACTCCCAGATTTCTGGTTTTTTGTTTGTTTGTGTTTTGTTTCTTTTTGAGACAGTTTCATTCTTGTCGCCCAGACTGGAGTGCAATGGTGCAATCTCAGCTCACTGTCACCTCCGCCTCCCGGGTTCAAGTGATTCTCCTGCCTCAGCCTCCCAAGTAGTAGGATTACAGGCATGCACCACCATACCCAGATAATTTTTGTATTGTTAGTAGAGATGGGGTTTCACCATGTTGGCCAGGCTGGTTTCGAACTCCTAACCTCAAGTGATCTGACAGCCTCGGCTTCTCAAAGTGCTGGGATTACAGGCGTGAGCCACCGCGCCCTGCCAACTCCCAGATTTCTATCTCCAGTACAGCCGGTTCCTACATCCTAGACGGGCTTCTCCAACAGCCTTCTTGATACCTCACTGGGATGGCTGGAAGGCACCTCAAGCCCCATACATCCATACTCTTGGGCTCCCTCTCTCCCTGACTCTGCTTCTCCCACAACTTCCTTCGCCTCACAGGCTGGCAACTCCATCCTCCTTACGCTCAGTCCAAAGCCCTGCAGTCATCCTTGGCTTCCTCTCTTGCTCTCTCACCCACATCTCATCCATTAGGAAATCAAGCATGGTTCAGGAATTGGTCACCTCTTTCTCTTCTACCACTTCCACCCTGGTCTGAGCCACCATCCTTTCTTGCCTGGATTACCCCATTATCTTCCTACACTGCTGCCAGCTCCTATACCGGCCCCACCTTCATCCCTTCCCCATGCAGAGACTGGATGATCCTTTGAAGACAGGAGTCAGACTGTGTCCCCTATCTGCTCAAGCCTGGGTTATGACTTCCATTTTGCTCAGGGTAAAAGCCAAAGGTATAAGGGCCCCCAGGACCCTCCTGATCTGGCCTCAGGTCCCACAGCACTCTTCTGCCTGCTCTGCTCAGCCACACTGGTCCCTTGCTGTCACCCCCTACGCCAGGCTGGCTCTTGCCACAGGGCCTTTGCACCAGCTGCTCCCTCCTCCCTCTCGCTACGCACACAGCTCACTTCCTCATCTCCTGCGAGTCTGCTCAGTGAGCTCCTTCTTCCCTGACCACACTAAGATTGCATTGTCCACATCTCACACCCTAAACCCTTCCTCTCCCTCATGCTGTCCCGATTTTTCTTTGTTTCACAGCAAGTATCACCTTCTGATACCCTTATGGAAGGATTTCACTTATCTACTTCAGGAGAATTTCCTGAAGGTGATTTATGATTACTATTTGTTGTCTGACTTATGTCAGCTCCCCCAGGGTGAAACTCTTTGCTTGTTTTGTCCCCAAATCTCACAAACTTCTGGAGCACCGCCTTGCACGCAGTGGACACCCTGTGGATGAATCCCCAGTAGTTTTCCTTCTATCCTCAAATTTCTCCCTGACACTGGAGCCACAGAGCATCATTTCATGCCCTGCACATGGCATCATTAGAATCTGCAGAAAACAAGAATGACCCTGCAGTGGAAGCTGCTGGCTCAGCTGTTGTTCTCACCTTTGGGCTCCACCCATGCCAAAGCCCTTATAGGCTCCTGCTCTGTCACACCTCAGGGCCTTTGCACACGCTGTACCTCTTTCTGCCCAGTGGACCCTTAGGTGTCACTCAAAGCCCTGGTAAGGTGTCACCTCTTCCCTGAAGCCCTCCAGGACACTCCCACCCTCTTCAGTCTTGGGAAACACTTAATCCCTCTTCCTTTCCTGCAGTGACATACCTATGGCATTTCTCAGTGTGTGGGTCCCAGTGTCCCCCTGGGTCATGGATCTGTGTCCATTGCACCATCAGATTGTGGGCTCCTTGAGGGCAGAGGCTGGGCTCTTGCTCTGTGTCCTGACCTGGCCTGGGGTTTGGCACAGGGCAGGTGCCCAGTCAGTGTTTGTGGGGAGGACAGAGTAAACTTGACACAAGCCAGGAGATAACAAAGGTGGTTGTGAAGACCTTTTCAAGGTCACTGGCTGGTGGGGAATGAATACTGTCTTATTATTTGATCATTTATTTATACTCTATTTTCAAATAGGATTGGAGACAGCCCGAGATGAAAGGCACAGATACAGCAAAAATGAAGCTCTGCGTCTTGAGTGCCTCCTCTTCCTCCTGGTTCTTCCTCCCTGGCTATAAACATGCCCCAGTCTCTGTCTTCTTAACAAAAGTGCCCTGAACCCTCCAGCAGCTCTATGGCCCTCTGCAGCCCAGGCTTTCAAACCAGGCCTGCAGCCATTGTCTATGCTCAGACCCACTTTCTGAAGCTGGAGTCATCTTATTTCTGCCCCATCCCCCCAGTAAACCCATCGTAGCCGGAGCATCGGGTACTTCTATGTTACTAATACTACAGACACATTCAGATCTAAGTCACTGGAGTTCTGGGTAGCCTCGGGCATTTTGACCCCTCTTCCCTTCTCCAACCCCTTGTTTCCCTTGGCTGATGTGACGCCACATTCTTGGGGTCCCTCCTAACTCTCTGGTTTCTCCTTCCCACCTCCCGTTCTCTGCTCATCCCGTAAACATCTATGAGCCTTGGGACTCCCTCTCTCAACCCTTCTCTACTCCGCTTTGGGAGGCCAAGGCAGGAGTTATCATTTGAGCCCAGGAGTTGGAGACCAGCCTGGGCAACCTAGCAAGACACTGTCTCTACAAAAAAATTAAAATTCAAAAATTAGCCAGGCATGGTAGTGCACATCTATAGTCCCAGCTACTCGGGAGGCCAAGGTGGTAGAATCTCTTGGGCCTGGTAAGTCGAGTGTGGCAATATGTCATGATGGCACCACTGCACTCTAGTCTGGGTGACAGAGTGAGACTCACTCCTGTAATCCCAGCACTTTGGGAGGCCGAGGCAGGCAGATCACCTGAGGTTGGGAGTTGAAGACCAGCCTGGCCAACATGTCAAGACCCCATCTCTACTAAAAATACAAAATTAGCCTGGCGTGGTGGCACATGCCTGTAATCCCAGCTACTCGGGAGGCTGAGGCAGGAGAATCACTTGAACCCAGGAGGTAGAGGTTGTGGTGAGCTGAGATTGTGCCATTGTACTCCAGCCTGGGCAACAAGAGTGAAACTTGCTCAAAAAAAAAAAAAAAAAAAAGGAAGAAAAGAAAATGTTGAGCTCTTGGCAGTTTGTGAATTCCTCTCCCTTGACCTTGGGACAGCAGCGTGATTGTGACCATTTGACAGATGAGAAAACTGAGTCTTCAAGAGGTTACAGTGGTTTGCACAACATGACTCATTTAGCAAGTGCTGGCTCTGGACAGTGAGCCCAGGTGTTCCAATTCCCAGGCCCTGCCTCCTTCCTTTCGGTGATATGGTCTTAAGAGAGTTAAAGAAGTGGGTCGAGAGAGCTCAAAAATAAGCCACTGGGCGTTTGAAGTGTGCATGCTTTGGGCTTCCTCTTTCTTGTTTTGCTTTTATTGAAATTTTGCAATCTTAAGCTTCCTAAGTCTTGGTTTCCTAACCTGTGAGATGGGAACGATGACCTCCCGCCCCTTCCTGGGCTACTGTGAGGCTTAAACGATGGTGGATGTAAAGCACTTAAGAAAACTTCTGGCACACAGTAGGTGCTCAATCCATGTCAGTCCTCCTTCCCTTTGAAGAGGACCAAGGGTCCAGCCTGTCTGGCTTTGAGAGCTGGTGACATATGCCCACTGTCATGCAGTTGATTGTGGGTGATGGATTTGACCATCAGCCCTGCTGCAGCCCCAGCACAGGCTCTGAGAGCCAGCCAGAAGGCTGAGTCAGTTCTCTGGGTGAGTTCCTATGCTCTGGCCACGAATTTATGGAGGAGGATCCAGTCACACAGCTGCCTTCTGGCCGGGATGTCCCTGCACAGTCCCTAGCAGCAAGGCCACCCTGAGAACATGACTTGCGATGGTGTCTGATTCCATCTCCTAGCCACATCTCCAACTCCTGGGTTCAGCCAACTGGCAGGTATTTCCTGGACTCAGGAAATGTGAGAGAAGGAAGCCTGTCCCTGCCCACCTAGAATTTCCTTATCAGTATCATCATTTGTCTGTGCTCTTATGGGACCTCACAACAGAGTCTCAAGGTGGGTGGCATGCTCTTCCTCTGGACAGATGAAGAAAAGGATGCTCAGAGAGGTAGGGTGACTATCCCCTGGTGATAGGATAGTAAGCGGACAGGCTCCCCCAACCCTGCTCTTGTCCAATGTGAGCACAGATTCAGATTCAGGGTCAATGACAGCCAAGTGAATTGAGCCTGCATCCCTTGATGACCAGAGGGAGCCAAGCCCCCTTCTCTCCTCTTGCTACTGAATGGACTTTATGTAAGGCAGAGAGGAATTTGTACTGCATTAAGCCCCTGAGCTTTTGGGGTTTATCTGTTTCTAGAATTACCCAAACTAGTCCTGGTGGTAACTGCAGAATGAAAAGAGAATTGCTCAGGAAAACTGTGTCGGGTGAGAAAGAAAGGGTGAGGGAGGGAGTCCCAAGGCTTGCAGATGTTTATGGGATGAGCAGAGGACCGGAGGTGGGAGGTAGAAATCAGAGAGGTGGAAGGGACCTCAAGAGTGTGGTGTCCAGGAGAAGCAAAGAGTCCAGGAACCACTGCACCTGGCTAGCATTTTCTCTGTTTAAGCTGCTGCAATCTCCCACTCAGATGCTCCTTAGGGGTCGTCTATGGCTTACTCTGTTCTTCTGCAGTCTCTTCTCTTCACAGCAGCCAAAGGAAGTTTTTGAAACAGAAATCAGATCATGGTACTTCCTTGCTCAAACTGTTAAATGGGTTCACATGCATGCCTGACACCCTGTCCCTTAGCTTCTTTTCAGCCCCTGGCCACCTTTTCACCTTTTTGTCACCCTGTGCTTCTTCTTCTTCTTCTTCTTTTTTTTTTTTTTTTTTTTTTTTTTTTTTTTTTTTTGAGATGGAGTCTTACACTGTTACCTGGGCTGGAATGCAATCGCGTGATCTCGGCTCACTGCAACCCCTGCTTCCCAGGTTCAAGTGATTCTTCTGCCTCAGCCTCCCGAGTAGCTGGGATTACAGGCACCTACCACCATGCCCAGCTACTTTTTTATATTTTTAGTTGAGACGGGGTTTCACTATGTTGGCCAGGCTGGTCTCAAACTCCTGACCTCGTGATCCGCCCGCCTCGGCCTCCCAAAGTGCTGAGATTACAGGTGTGAGCCATCGTGCCCTGTCCACCCTGTGCTTTTTCTTGTTCAAAGGCCTTTGCATATACTCTCTACTCCGCTTAGAACATACCTATCTCTTGCTCTTCAACTGGACAGCACGTCATCCTGCTTCAGATTGCAAGAGACATATCACTTTCTCAGAAATGCATCTTTCTGCTCCTCTATCTAAATTAGGATCCCTGGGTTTCTCTCCTACAGCACGCCATCTCTTTCATGCTGCATGATTTGCCATTGCATTTTTACTTGTTTGTTTTTTAACGTCTGTCTCCCTCTTAGAATGTAAGCTTTGTGAGGGCAGGCACTACCTCTGCTTTGCTCACTGTCAAGTCCCCAGCCCCAGCACAGTGCCTGGCACCAAAAGGGCACTCAACACTTTTGGTGGAACGAGCAGAGGTGTTTGCTGCTGTTTCCCCAGTGTGCCTGATCCTGCCATTCCATTCTTGTGCTAGAAAGGGTGCAGCCCCAGGATCCAGCATGTAGGAAGGAGAAGTGCCCTCATGAAGGCCCTTCCTGCATTCCCAGGTCCCAAGGAAGTGCAGGAGGAGGGAGGGCCTCTTGCACCAGCCCTCTGGTTCCAGAAGAGCAGCCGGCCTATCTCCCTCGCCTGCCACAGTCCCAACTTCCCCTAGACAGCACGGAGGCCACCTCTGCAAAACTGGGCCCCAGATGACAAGGTTCTCCTCTCACCGGGACCACTGGGACACAGCGCGACAACTGACCTATATTAATCACAAGTGCTATTTGCCATCTTGGTTCCCTCCCAGCCAGCATCAAACCCCACCCTGCATAAGCATTTCCATCTATCCAAGGACGTTGTAAAAATAAAATGATCACAGCCTGGCCCTCGGGGAGCCTCGGCCTTACAGTGTGTCCTGCTCCGAGGCGGACAACATTCACAACCCAGTTTGAGGAGGAAAAGCAGAGAGAAGGAGGAAAAAACAGGAGAGGAATTTGCAGAGGGGAAGAGGGTAAGGCAGATCCTCAAGAGCTTGAAGGCATGAGGGCAGATGAGATGAGAAAGAGAGACACAAAGTGGCAAAGAAGAGGAACGAGAGCAACACACGGAGAGAAGAAAAATTAGCAAAGGAGCCCAGGGGAGATATCAGGGAGCAGGACTAGAATTCTAACAAGAACAGTGGAAGCATTATAAAGAACATTAAAGAGTCCTGGAAGGAAATTAGTTAAAAGGAGAAGAATGGGATGAAAGGAAGAAAATAAATGAAAAGCAAATAAAACAGACTCTTCTGCCCGCCCCCTAAATGAGATCGGGCTGTTTGCTGAAAATAGAAGCAGAGGAAGTGAAACAACCCAGGAATAAACCAAGGCTGAAGGCTGGACAGTTGGGAAGGAAGGGATGATGGGTAAGACAGAAAGCAATTCGAGGCAGACCCAAGTGACAGCTGGGGGTGGGGGCGGTTGGACGACGACTGGACCGGCCCTTGAAAGCTGGTTGGTGTTCTAGCCATGCGCCAGGCATGTCCAGTCCTCAGAGGCCCAGCTCTGAGGCAAACTCTTTCCTGGACTCCACACCTGCCCTGCTCTTCCCTGCCCTGCCCTGCTGGGAGTTTTCAGTCCTAGGAGGGTGGCTGCTGGTTGTTCAGGAACAAACTGTTCTCCTAAGGCCCAGGTCAAACCCATTGACTCCATTGCTTCTTCTTCAACCGTGCCCTCAGAGGCTCTTGGGCAGCCAAGGGTTCTGTCTGGGAACGTATAGTCTCTCCCGGGTCCATCCTGGAGATGCACATTTGGACAAATGCACATTTGGACATTTTGTCTCCAAATGTGCCGTAAAAGAAGTCAGTGCACTCAAAACTGCCATCCTTCTGTCTCCCTTTACTAATTCACTATTCAACAAGGTTTAACTGAGCACTTAGTATGTGCCAGGACTCCGGTGAATAAGACAAAGTCCCTGACCTGCAACATTTTGAGTTCTTCTTTCCTCCCATCTTTGCCTCCTTCCTTCTTTTTGGCTCATATTCACCCCTCCAGTGTATCAGTTATTCTTGCTGCATTGCGAACCACCCCAAACTTACTGGGTGCAAACCAACACCAATCATTTGTGATTACATCTCTCATGCATCGGCAGTTGACTGGGCTCAGTCATGTAGTTCTCACCAGGGTCTTTCACTCAGTCACAGTTAGATGGGGGCTGAGGGCTAGGGGCTGGGGCTGAAGCTGGTTTGAAGGCCTCCTCCCTCATGTGTCTGGTGGCTGGGAGCTCACCTGGAGCTGACAGCTGAAACTCCTAAGTGTCCATCACCATGTGTTCTGGCTCCCTTACTGCATGGTGACTGGGTTCTAAGGGGTTGTGGTGCCTTTTCCGACCTACTGTCAGAAGTCACATAGCGTCGCTGCTGTTGTATTCTATTGGGAGTACTGCTCTGCTCTAAGATAGTCATAGAGATCCATCCAGGTTGAAGGGGAGGGGACACAGACCCCACCTCCTGATGGAGGAGTGGCAGTGTTCCTTGCAGGACGAGTATGTGGGCGCATCTTGGAAAATACCATCTGCCGCAATTTGCCTTCTGGCCACAGCTATTCACGATGATTCATACCCACCCCTGTTATGAGCTGGACTGTGTCTCCCCAAAAGTTCATATGTTGAAGCCCTAATCCCAGTACCTTAGAATGTGACTGTATTTGAAGACAGGTTCATTAAAGAGGTGATTAAATGACAATGAGGTCATTATCATGGGCCCTAATCCAAAATGACTGTTGTCCTTATTAAAAAAGACTAGGACACAGACATACACAGAAAGAAGACTGTGGGAAGACACAGGGAGGAAGCAGCCAACTCTAAGCCAGAGAGAGACCTCAGAAGAAACCAACCCTGCTGACACCTTGATCTTGGACTTCCAGCCTCCAGAACAGTGAGAGAATAAATTCCTGTTTGTTAAGCCACGCAGGCTGTGGAATTTTGCTATGGCAGCCCTAGCAGATGAATACGTGCCCCTCATGCAAAACCTGTTCATTCCTTCCCCTCAAGATCTGTATGGCATCTGCTCAAAGGCCAAGATCCAGCCAGGTGCAGGTAGGAATGCATCTCCTCAGGTGGCGTTTCTTGGGTACAGCTCCTTGAGTGCCACTCCCATTCAATAGGAAGACCTGTAAGCTAAAGAAGTGAGTTATCTGCCCTCCTACTCCTACTCCACAATGGTGGGTCAGGCACAGGAAAGCTATTAACACCATAGGCACCCCTAAACTAAAAGTGGAGGAGCAGGAGACACACAGGAGTCACTGGTCCAGAGCAGTTCTGAAATCCATCTGGCTCAAGTTCCATCCTTCCTTCAGGACTTGATGAAATCTCTGCGGCTCCATGTGCAGAGAAGCAACAGGACTTATCAGCAAGAGTGTAGGCTTTGAGGCCAAATAGGCCGTGTTCAAATACTGCTCTGTCAATAAGAGAAGCTAAAAAATGAACTATTATTTTCGCATGTTGTCAGTTCCTGGAATAGTCCTCAGTCCAACTGCCTGGGAAAGACTCCCCACATGGCTCCTTACTCTGGCCTCTGGGCTCTTGGTTCTTTCCTCTGGACCACCCTTGGGTTTCCATAAAAAATGTCCAGTGTTTGCAGCTGAGCAGTTTTTCTTAACCTGCTTTCTGCCCATGGAGATTTTATGGTCCAAAATCTCCCTTTTCATTTGGTGCCCTCTCTAACCCTTTAATTCAAAGCCGAAACAGGCCCTTTAAAAATTGTATAGGTTTCTTATCTTATGAGTCAATTTATAATCCCTTCCATTAGACAAAAGTCATACCCACAAATCTCTTTTTCACCTTGGGCTCTTGGCAAGACTGCCTTTATGATTCTTAGAAGCTCTATTATTTAACAGAAAGGGTCTTCAACATATGCTGTTAAGATCCTTAGAAGGCCTTTGTCTGCTTGAAAAGGTCTATGAGGTACCACCTTAAATCTTTCTAAGGTCTTAATAAAAGGCTTTATAGTGATGTCCTTGGATTCATCTTTAAACTATTTTCCTATTAATGACCCTGGCTTTAATCTTTGCCTGGAAGACATTTCTTATTCTGAGAAGGAAGAAAGTTTTCAAACCAAGGAAGTCTTGGTTCCTTTATATTTAATAGTTAATTTTTTAGCTTCCCTTATTGATAGAGCAGGATTTGAACACAGGACTATTTGGCCTCAAAGCCTGCACTCTTGCTGATAGGTCCTGTTGCTTCTCTGCACATGGAGCCTGCAGGGATTTAATCAAGTCCTAAGGGAAGGATGGGACTTGAGCAGTAGATGAAGGGAGGGCATGGCAGGCAGGGATGCCACATGGATGAAGACACAGAAATGGTAGGGAATGCAAGGTGCATTAGGGGACAGAGGCAGCCACGTGCACGATCCCTTTCCATCCCTCTCTCCCTTGTTTTGTCCTTCACACATTCGATTCCTACTTCCATTCCCTTATGACCACTGTTTATGTGCTTTTGTAGCACAAGCCCTCTGATATCTTCCACACTACACTCCACCCTTCAACCGGTTGGCTCACGTGAGTTCCGTCTTCCCTGAGAATGCCTTTCCTCATCTTGTCCACCTGGAGCATGACTTACTTATCTGTCAAGGCCCAAGATGACTGTCACTTCCTCTGTGACATTCCATATGAGTTGGGATATTCTAATGGTTGTAACAACAATGCCAAATGCCTCAGTGTCTTAATACAAGAGTTTTAGTTCTCACTCAGTTGAATGAGAGTTGGCTGTGGTGAGGCAGGTGGGCTCTGCTCCCCAGTTACATGGGGTTCCTTCTGTCCAGTGGCCCCACTGTCCTGTAGCACAGAAGTTTGCAAACAATGACCCGTTTTTGTAAATAAAGTTTTATTGAGACTCAGCCTCACTCATTCGGTTACACGGGCTGCTTTAGCACTTTGATGGTAGAGTTGAGTAGCTGCGACAGAGACTGTGTGGTCCAGAAAACAGAACGTTTGCCTTTGAGTGTTTACAGAAGAGGTGTGCTGATACTTGCTCTGGGATTGGTAAGTCTGGAAAGAGATTGTGTGGAGACTCCTCTGGGAGTGATGCTGCACATCACTTCCTCCCACACTCCACTGGTCACAGATGGTCACATGACCCCAGCAGGCTACAAGGAGGCTGGGAAATGTAGTCTTCCTGGATGCTCAGGAGGAAAATGAAGCAGGTCCCACAGACACATAGCCTTGTCTGTCCATTTACTTCGTAAATAGCTACTTAGGCTGATCGTGGTGGCTCACGCCTGTAATCCCAACACTCTGGGAGGCTGAGGCAGGCAGATCGCTTGAGTCCAGGAGTTTGAGACCAGCCTGGGCAACATGGCAAAACCCCATCTCTGCGAAAATACAAAAAATTGGCTGGGTGTGATGACACATGCCTGTAGTCCCAGCTACTTGAGAGACTGAGGTGAGAGGATCACCTAAGCCCGGGAGGTCAAGACTGCAGTGAGCCGAGATCATACCACTGCACTCCAGCCTGGGTGACAGGAGTGAGACCCCATCTCAAAATAAATAAATACATATTTTTTTAAAAAAAACTACCTAGTTCACGATGGCTCTAGTCTGGAATTCACCTCTTTGTGTTCTTTTCAGTTTGTGCTTGTTCCCCCGCTGATCCTCAGATTCCTCTCTCTCCACTCCACCAGTGCCTGATCCAGCCTTCCCTGCGTGCTGACACTGGGCTCCACCCCAGACACGTCTTCGTTAGCAAAACAGACCCGGCCTGTGCCCTCATGGAGCTCCTGGTCCAGCGGGAGAGACAGGCAACAAGCAAAGCATCACAACCAGCCACGCAAACACATGTAAAGTGGCAACTGCGATGATGAAATGCTCCGAGAGAAAAGGGGCAGAGGCCAGGCGCGGTGTCTCATGCCTGTAATCCCAGCACTTTGGGAAGCCGAGGTGGGTGGATCACTTGAGGTCAGGAGTTCGAGACCAGCCTGACCAACATGGTGAAACCCCGTGTCTACTAAAAGTACAAAAATTAGCCAGGCGTACTGGCAGGCGACTGTAATCCCAGCTATTTGAGAGGCTGAGGCAGGAGAATCGCTTGAACCCAGGAGGCGGAGGTTGCAGTGAGCCAAGATTTCACTGCTGCACTCCAGCTTGGGCAACAGAGCAAGACTCCACCTCAAAAAGAAAAAAAGAAAAAAGAAAAGGGGCAGAGTCAGAGCTCTGAGCACATCTAAGGGGGAGGGATCTGATTTAAACCAGTGGTGCCAGGAATGCTTCCCAGAGGAGGTGACATTCGGGTTGTGAGCTGAAGAATAACTCGTTCACCAGGTGGAGAGAAGCTGGGAAGAGGAGGGGCAGGCAGGGGGAACAGCCTGGGCAAAGGCCCTGAGGTGCGAGGAAACATAGTGACTTTATCCTTAATCATCACAGGCCCTTATTATTATTATAATCCAGCTGAGGCTCAGCGAATACTTACTAGGTGCCAGACAGCATGATAAGCACTTTAATTGGAGCAACACTGTGAGAACGAAGCAAACAAAAGCAGAGGCTGTTAATGTCCTGCCCATATTCCTTCAGCCCACCGCAGGGGCACCCTGAAGACAGTTCTCTGCTTACTGCCAGTGTCTTGGGTCACTCTGCAGGCCTGAGAGGCTCAGGATGGGAGTGCTGGGAGTTGAAGCTCCCCCTCACCAATGACGGATGGGAGCTGGAGGGTAAATACTCCAGCTTCCTTGCCCTGTGGCTGGCAGATCTGAGGCGTCTCCTGCTAATGCTGCCTCTCAGAGGCCCCCAGGTGATAGAGGCCGTGTTCCGCACAGGGGTACCCCATAGCAGTGCACACCCTGTCTCGCTTCTCCACCCCTCCATGCTACTTTTGGGGCAACCTCCAAAATAAACTGCTTGTTCCTGAACACTTATCTCAGGGTCTGTCTTTGCAGGAAACAAAACTAAGAAATTGTAGTGGGACGAGCCACACACAAAACTCCTCAGACATCGAGTTAAAGAAGGAAGGGGTTTATTCGGCCGGGGGCATCGGCAAGACTCCTGTCTCAAGAGCTGAGCTCCAGGAGTGAGCAATTCCTGTCCCTTTGAAGGGCTCATAATTCTAAGGGGGTGCGCGTGCGAGGGTCGTGATCAATTGAGCAAGCAGGGGGTACGTGACTAGGGGCTGCATGCACCGGTAATTAGATCGGAACAAAACAAGACAGGGATTTTCACAGTGCATTTCTATACAATGCCTGTAATCTATAGATAACAGAACCGATTAGATCAGGGGTCGATCTTTAACTACCAGGCCCAGGGTGTGGCGCCGGGCTGTCTGCCTGTGGATTTCTTTTCTGCCTTTTTAGTTTTTACTTCTTCTTTCTTTGGAGGCAGAAATTGGGCATAAGATGATATGAGGGGTGGTCTCCTCCCTTAAAACTATTAAGCATTTATTAAGAACTATTAAGTACCCCATTTGCTGGATGAAGGAACTGAGGCACAAAAAGTTAACACAGAGTAGCCAGGAAAAACAAAACCAAAGGAAGGCCTTTGAAATGAAAGTGCCAAAAATATGTGTGTGTGTGTGTGTGTGTGTGTGTGTGTGTGTGACACAGAGAGCCCGGGGATGTGGGGGCCAGGGGCAGTGAGGCAAGATGAGGCTGGTGAGGTGGGTGCACACCAGGGCAAGGATTTGGGCCACTAACCCAGGGGCACAGGAGGCCTCTGAAAGCTTTAGACAGGCAGGGTGACATGCTATGTTGTGAGGACACAGGTACCCTGGAGACCTCGGTGAACCTGGATTAAAAGGGTCCAAGCAGATGTAAGGAGGTGATTAGGAGGCTTTGGTGGTCATTCTAGGAGGCCCTGGGGACCTGCTGGGCAGGGGCCACTGAGCTCTTCAGTGGTCTCCAGAGCCCTGGGGTCCATATGCAGTCCAGTGCCCAGTGCGTGTCCTAAGAAGGGCACACACTGCCTGCCTCTGTCCCTCCCCGCCCAAACCCTTTCCCCTTCCTCTTAGGTCACTGAGACCCTCGACATTCCTATCCCTGGGTCTCTGGCCTGGGGAGGGTGTGGGCTGCGGAGTCAGGAACTCCCTGCTGCCTGTCCAGGCTGGCAGCTGCAGCAAGAAGGCCAGCCAGACCTCCTGACCAGCGGCCGGCCAGGCCCCAGAGGCAAGCACGTGGCTGTGCGGGTGCCACTGTCTGCCCCAGTGCCCTGAGTTCGGCGCACTGCCAAGCAGATGGCCTTGTAAGTGAGTGCGATCAGAACGGGGTCAGGAGGGTCTGCTGGTCCCAACTTCTCCTCCGCCTCTGCTGGGCTCCACTGCCTTGGCCGCTGTCCTGGAGGTGTTGACCAGCTTGACTGGCCAGGGGCGCCATGCAACCAGGTGTGGTGAAGTATGGTGTGATGTGACCCAGGCGTCCAGTCATGCAGGGTGCAGGGGACACGGATCCTGGGGGAAAGTGATAGGAGTGTGGCAAGGGGCGTTGGCCACCCTGCAGTCACCTCGGGAGCTCCTGACTGCACACTGAGCCCCTGAGTGTGTGGCTTGTGGTGTCGGCAGGACAGGTGTCCCTAGGGAGGAGCAGAAGGGAACTGGAACTTGCTGGGGGCCTACTATGTGCCTGGTCCTCAGTAGGTGCTTCCTTGGGTTATTACTGGCCCCTTGCCCCACTTCAGAAGCCCTCCCTCCACCCTTCCTGGGGGCCTTTTTCTCCAACCCTCCAGGCTAGGGGTTCCAGCTGTACGGGTTCACGGTGTTTATGACTTGGATCTTCCTTGTACCCTGGGACAGACCCTCCAGGACAGCAGTTTCCCTGCAGGCCTTTCCTCCAGCATCCCCAGCCGCGGGATCCTTCCCGGGCGCCTGTGTGTCTGCTGGAGCTGCTGCTTTGTGAGCAAATGAACACAGGGTCTATGCGAGTCCCACTCCCTGCATGCTAGAGTACTCAGCTTCACCTTTTTGAATGTCAGCTTCCTCATCTGTAAAATGGGCAAAATCACTCAAACAGGCCAGGCGCAGTGGCTCATGCCTGTAATCCCAGCACTTTGGGAGGCGGGGGCAGGCAGATCACCTGAAGTCAGGAGTTCGAGACCAGCCTGGCCAACATAGTGAAACCCTGTCTCTACTAAAAGTACAAAAATTAGTCGGGTGCTAATTTTTTCACCACTGCACTCCAGCCTGGGTGACAGAGCGAGACTCCGTCTAAAAAAAAAATGAAGTCAATCCCACCTTGAAAGGTTGTGAGGATTAAAGGAGATGAAGGAGGTGGAAGCCTGGCACAGAGAAAGTGCTGATCAGAGGCACACTGCCCGCTATGTGGCTGGGGCAAGTCTCTGCACCTCTCTGAGCCTCCCTGCCTCAGCCCTAAAGTAGCCCTGCCCTGCCCAAGGAAGGGAGGGAGAGAAGGGAAGCTGACATGGTGTGTGAGCTGTGAGGGTTGTGCACTGGGACAGCTTGGGCCTGTATCTTCCCATCCATGTGATCTGAGGTTTGGGTAGGTGGAGGCGTCTCCCAGCTCCACCTAGCACTAGCAGTCCGGGGATCTTGGAGCTCCCCCTGACCCACGTGGCTCTCTCTCCCTCCATCACTCACCTTTCTTTGGGCCTTTGCACTGCTTTTGCAGCCCGTGGGTGGGGGCTGGTGCCGGGCCAGTCCTGCATGAGGCCCCAAGGCTGCCCATGCGGTGTGGGGGAGGAGTGGGATCCCCACCTTACCTCAAGGCTCAGCCCTGGGCAACACCCCCATATCCTGGTGTCTGCCTCTCTTTTGGGAGTTGGGAGTCCCAGAGCCTGCAAGAGAAGGGAACATGTGGCAACTCCAGAAGGGCGAGGACAGAGAAGGAGGCTCTGCTGAGAGCTCTTGCTGCAGGCTGGGGACTGCTGTAGCCACCCCTTCTGAAATACAGCGAGAGCAGCCACCCTGGCCAGGCCCCCACTGTGTGCCCGGCATGCTCCCACGGCACGTCTCACCTTCACAGTGGCCCAGCGAGGGAGGAACAACCATTCCATTTTACAGATGGGGAAGCTGAGGTTCAGATAGGCTCGCCCAAGGTAATCCCCAAGTGTGTCTGGCTGCTTCCACCATTCCACCGGCTGCTGTTATAGAATCAATGGTCAAGCCGGCCACAGTGGCACGCACCTGTGATCTCAGCCGCTCAGGAGGCGGAGGCAGGAGGATTGTTTGAGGCCAGGAGTTCAAGACCAGCCTGGGCAACATAGCGAGACTTGGTCTCTTAAAAAAAAACAAAACAAAACAAAAAAAACCATAGCGAGAGAGAGAGAATCAGTGGTCTTTTCCAACCTCTCATTTTCCGGAGGTAGTGAAACCCCAGGGAGTGGCAGCGTCATCACAGCAGCAATGGTGGAGTGAGGACTCCAGTGAAGTCTGCATCCCTCCTCCACCCCTCCCTCTCGGTCTTCTGCAGCTGTTTATGGACGTTCTCCTTGTGCAGGCGCGGTTCCCATCCTCAGTTCCAATCTGACTCTGTCCCACACCACACGCCTCCTGGAGTGCTCATCACACGCTGGCCAAGGCGTGTGTGGGGCCCTCCCTGAAGCGCGGTGGACAGAGGTCCAAGCTAAAACACAGGCCTATCAGCCCGGCCAAGGAGGCCCTGGAGAGGCTGCTGGGGGGGTCAGAGAGCACAGGTTCCCCTCCCTGCCCCAGGCCAGTCCTGCACCTCGCTGAGCCTTGGTGCTCTGTAACTGTCTCATGAGTGAAAGCATGAATGAGGGAAACTGTGGGGACCCCCCCTCCCTTAACTCCAACTCCAAAATTACATCACCTGCTCCCTCAACCAAAACCCTTCAGTGGCCTCCTCCTGCACTTCAGGTAACTCCCAAGCCCTGGCTGGGCTTCTGATCCTTCTTCTTTTTTACTTTATTATTTTATTTTGTTTATTTTATTTTTTTGAGATGGAGTCTTACCCTGTTACCCAGGCTGGAGTGCAATGGCGCAATCCCGGCTCATTGCAACCTCCGCCTCCCAGGTTCAAGCTGTTCTCCTGCCTCAGCCTTCCTCCCGAGTAGCTGGGATTACAGGCATGAGCCACCACACCAGACTAATTTTTGTGTTTTTGGTAGAGTTGGGGTTTCACCATGTTGGCCAAGTTGGTCTCAAACTCTTGACCTCCAGTGATCCACCCGCCTCAGCCTCCCAAAGTGCTGGGATTAGAGGTGTGAGCCACTGCACCCGGCCACAAAGCCTCTTCTCCCCGTGCTCCCTTCACTCACAGTGCCCGGGAGTTCTGGCCTTTTGCTGGTCACGCCCCTCTGCTGCAGGACCGTCAAACATGCTGTTTCCTCTGGCTAATGTACAACTCCCCATTCACTGCCTGACTCCTGCTCCTTCATGTCTCCACAGAGAGGCCTCTCCTGGACACCTCCTCCCTGCTAAGACTCCTTTGGAGTCTTGTTTAGAGGGTTCTGGTATTTTCTTTCCAGTGATTTTTACAACCTGTGGTTCTCTACGGGATTGTGAACTGGCTTATTGTCTCTCTCCCTCACCAGCGTGTGTGCTCCATGGAGCAAGGAGTAGGAGGCTCATCTGCCCTGCCCAGCCCTTAAGCCTCCGCACCTAGAGCGGGGCCTGGCCTGTGGCTGGTGCTCAAAAAGCCAGGGCCTGTTGAGACACACGGGCTCTGTGCCTAGGCTGCACACTGTGCGTGGAAAGCCAAAGACGTGAGACACATGAGGACTCCAGGGATTGCTAGCCCACTCATGTCATGCCAGAGGCCCCGAGGCGAAGGCCCTCCCAGCCAGGGCAAGAGACCGACCAAGCTCAGGCCTCCTAGCCCCCGCTGGGCCTCTCTCCAGTCCTCTCTGGGGCCACGGCCGGCCACTCTTCCCAGGGGTCACTCACCGGGGATCCAGGCCTCCCAGTCCCAGAGCTCCTTTGGACGAAGGGTGGGGGGCAGCAGACTTCACACCCTGGGATTATCCGGGATAGGATGACAGCAGCAGCAGCAACTAAAACAATAGTGTGAGTGGTGAGTGTTCCACCCAGCAGGGGCTGGGGCGTCTGCAGCTATCGTTGGGCTGTGAACCCTCTGCAAACATCTGAAGTGGGTGATGTTATGGCCCAGAGAGGTGACATGACTTGTCCAAGGCCACTCAGAGACGTAGAGGCTGAGCAGAGACTCGCACCCAGAGGCTGTGTGATTGCAAAGCCTCGGGTGCCACGTGCAGATGAAACCGCCCCACGCTGCTTCTCGACCGTCACCACCTTCTGCCTTGAGATCAGCAAGCACCTGCGGGGAGGGGGTTGGGAAGGGCCCGACCTTCCTCTGGAGGTTTCCTGAGATTCACAGAGTCTGACGGCGGCTGTGGCGTCGCTGGGAGCCCGCCCTGGGGAATGCAGGTCGCGGGCCCATTGCATCCTCAGCTGTAATGTAAAACTGTGGCCTTGGCTTCCTGGGGTGGCTGTGAAGGTTGAGTGAGAGGAAACACATTGGGAGAGGCTTTGGGGGAGATTTGGGGACCACAGTGAGGCTCACAGGGATTAAGCCCCCTGCTTGTGCCTTGCGTTCAGCTCGCCCCTGGGCAAGGTGGCTGCTGTGGGAATCTGCAATGAGGCAATGAGCCAGGAAGCAAAAAAAGACTCACAGATGTCAAGAGGGAGCCCGAGGTCACAAGAAGAAGCCAGGTGCCGTGTCATCTGTCCGGGGTGCGTTCTCCTCGTTTGCGAAGTGGGACACAAACATCCACTTCAAAGAGTTGCCATGTGAAATAAAATCAAGATACAGAGCATGAACCGCTGATTTTTTTTGAAAGTAATAGGATGCTTGTTCATACAACTGTTTTCTTTGCTGAAAAACTTCCTTTTATACTGCAAGAATCCACCATGATCTAGGGCCTACATGCCTTAAACAATTTTTTAATTGATATATCATAGTTGTGCATATTTTGGGGGAGTGATATGTGTGATATGTCAACATATGTGATATGTTGACTGTCTGCTTTTAATTTAAGTGCCATCTGATAAATGATATGGTGACCAGGGGATTTCTGGACTTGGCACTATGAGCTCAGTACGGTCCTTATCTCAGGTTATTTGATGTTTACTGTTGGAATGGCTTGGTTAACTGAAAATTAGGTCATTTGGGCCAGGCTCAGTGGCTCACACCTGTAATCCCAGCACTTTGGGAGGCCGAGGCAGGCGGATTGCCTGAGATTGGGAGTTCGAGACCAGCCTGGCCAACATGATGAAACCCTGTCTCTACTAAAAATACAAAAATTAGCCAGGCGTGGTGGCATGCGCCTGTAATCCCAGCTACTCGGGAGACTGAGGCAGGCGAATTGCTTGAACCCAGGAGGTGGAGGTTGCAGTGAGCCGAGATTGCGCCATTACACTCGAGCCTGGGCGACAAGAGTGAGACTTCATCTCAAAAAAAAAAAAAAATGAAAAAGAAAATTAGGTCATTTTTATCCATGGACTAGTTCTTTTTTGGGTACTTGTAATCAACATATAAATATACTAGTGCAAACCGGAGAGGATACACTGAAGGTAAGCAATACATCATGGCGTGCACCCAAGAGTCAACCTCCAACTTAGCACAGGCTGTGGGGCCAGAACCAGCCTGTTCTCTATTTTTGTGTGTAGCTCCATGCTTCAAACGTATCTTAATTTTATTTGCTTTTCTCAAATCTGAAATAAATTTTAGTTTTATTTATATTATTTATAACTATAGCCATACACACACACACACACACACACACACACACACACACACACCAGCAGCCACCACAGCAAGGTCAGTGCTCCCACACACAGGTCTCCTTCCCATCCTCTCCCTGTCCTCAGTG
This sequence comes from Macaca thibetana thibetana, assembly GCF_024542745.1. Classification (NCBI taxonomy): domain Eukaryota; kingdom Metazoa; phylum Chordata; class Mammalia; order Primates; family Cercopithecidae; genus Macaca; species Macaca thibetana. Next base: position 14,156,501 of record NC_065587.1, on the reverse strand, counting down.
AGGTCCCAGTACAAAAAGCACCCTGACCTTTGATGGTAGAGATCCTTGCTCCCAGTGGGATTCTACAACCCTCAGAATGACAGGGTCCCCCTGGGCTGTGAGCACAGCAGACCAGCTCTTTCTTGGGATTTTAAGAAAACAGACAAGCTTCGCGCACAGCTGGGTTGCAGCAGTTTTTTCTTTTCCTTCTTTTTTTGCCTTCAGCCGTGGCAGCCTGCTCCTGATTTCTCTGGAAAGGCAGCTCCTAATTAGAATGGATCGAAGAGTCTTTGCTTCAGCTTTGTTCTCGGTCTCGACTGAATCGTTGCTTTAGGGCTTAATCTGGTGCAGCCGCTGGTTGGCTGATACCCTTGGTTCTCTGAGTTCCTCTCTGGCTCGGGCAGCCTGGCATCCAGGGGGCACCGAGAGCTCTGCAGTGTCACTCTGCCCCCTCTCACTCCAGCCCTCTCTTCCTTCTCTCTTTTTCTCTCCACCTGCCTTCTCTCTCTCTAATTTCCTTTCATTAACGACCCAGGGCTGTCCAGGGTGCCAGTACCCACTGGTAGGAGCGTAAACTGGTACAATTTATCTGCAGGGCAATTTGTCAAATACTATTAAAAGCTTTTTAAAAAAAGTACGTAGACTTTGACTTGGAAAGTCCCTTTCTAGGAATGTGTGTCCTGCAGAAATAATTGGACGGGGTCCACAGATATGTGCAAGGGGACACTGTCCTTGGCAGTTTTCCTGGGTGACCACCTGGAAACCTGGTGTCCTTCAACGGGAAATCATTATGCATGCGTCATGTAATAAACCAACTGCAAAATAACCTTTGGGGGTAAATCAGGGAAATTTGAATGTGGACTGAACAGTAGATGCTCCTGGAGGATTACTGTTAATTTTATGTGGCGTGCTAATGGCCTTGTGGTTGGTTTAGAGGCAGTGACTGGAAGGCTGATATTTGGTTTAAATGATTGTAACCACCATCATCATGGCAGGGGAGCAGGACGGATCAAGTGTGGCAGGATCTTGGAAGTCCTGACTCTGGCTGTCAGGCAAATGAGCGTTTATCACGTCGTTCTGTTTTTGTGTAGGTTTTAAAATTCTCACGATTTACAAAGAAATAAAATGAAGATGTAAAATCATATATATATATATACGATTATACATATAATGGTATATATATACACATATATTTTGAGACAGAGTCTTGCTCACTGTAACCTCCCCATCCTGGGTTCAAGAGATTCTCCTGCCTCAGCCTCCTGAGTAGCTGGGATTACAGCTGCCCACCACCATGCCTGGCTAAGTTTTGTATTTTTGGTAGAGACAGGGTTTCACCATGTTGGCCAGGCTCATCTCGAACTCCTGACCATGAGTGATCCGCCCACCTCGGCCTCCCAATATGTTGGGGTTACAAGTGTGAGCCACTGCACCTGGCCTAAAATCATATTTTCTGACCTGAAATAATATCCTCCAGATATTATTAAATGAAAAGAGATAAGTTCCAAATAGTATATATGGCATTATGACATTTTGTTTTTGGTTTCAAAATATGTACATATTTTTACATGCAGAGGAGAAACGGAGGAGGTGCACACGCTTGGATGTGACGGATGGCTATCTCTGAATGGTAGGATTTGAATATTTTCTACTTTCTTCTTTTTGCTTTTTAGTAATAGTTTCTTCTTCTTTTTTTTTTTTTTTTTTTTTTTTTTTGCAATAAGCACACACTATTTTCATGCTCATAAAAAAGCCATAGTTACTACAGATGATTTGGAAATCACCTATGAGGCACTGAATGTGTACCATCTATCATACCTTCTAAGAGGAGGTTTTATATATTTCCGTCCACCCACAAAAACTGGTGAGGTTAGTGGTATTATTCCAATTTCATAAATAAGAAAATTGAGGATCAGAGAGGGTCAGTGCTTTGTTGAAGGACACACCGCTGCAATCCTAATTCTACTCTTCTGGTATAAGCCAGTGCTCTAAACCTTGGCTGCATCCAGAGGGTCTACAGGGGTATCAGATGTAGTCCCTGCCCTCTAGATGGTGACCCTGTCTTTGCTCTCCTGGTCTCTTGCCCCCATTCTCTTCTCTGGTCACTCCTCTCTGCCCCCCGGAACCAGTTACACAATGGCTTTGGTGAAAATGCGCTTTCCCTCTCAGATCACAGGTGAAACTCGAAAGCTGCCCGTTCAATATTTTCTCCTAATGAGCCTTCCTAGCCTTCTTGCCTTTTTAGAATGGAACCAAGTTCTTAGCTGCCGTGCTCCTCATATTCATCAGCTCTGTTTGCTGGCAGGGCAGAAGAATGAATGGGCATCGTATACCTAAACATCATACGATCCACAGAGGGCTGGCCAGTCCGAGTTCTTAATCCTGGCTCCATCACTGACAATTTGCAACCTGGAGAAGTCACTCTCTCTGTGTTTTCTCTGTCTCTAAAGTAAATAAAGGATAACACACTTTAAAAATCAATTGGTCTTCCGAACAAAAAGGATGGGTGTGTGAAACGAGGACAACTCTAAGGGGCTGAAAATACATTTCCCCAATTTTTGCAAATGCTGGAGATGGTGCGAGCCTTGTCTTCCTTACCCCTTGTCCCCATCAGCCCTCGGTTTCTTTACCTCCAGGCACCTTCTCTCCCACTCTACCCTCCAATTCCTCCAGGCTGATCTTTCCAAAGCAAAAATCCAGGTGAGCCACTTCTAATAATGGCTCTCCACTCCCTTCTGGAAAATGTCCAACTCCTCTGCTCTGGATACAAAGAGCTCCATGTTCTTGCTTCATCCTTGTCTCTGACCTCACCTGCTGGGCACCCCTCTCTCCCCAAACCCTACAATGCACACAGTTCCCCAAGAAGGCCTCCAGCTTCATGCGTCAGGGACTTTGCATATGCTTCCCTTTGTCTGGAATTCTCTTCCCTGGCTAACATCAGGTATTTCCCTGCAAGGTCCCTGGAAACCCTTCCTAGGCAGCAGACCTGGAGCTCCTCCAGGCCACTTTCTCAGTCCTCTCTGATCTCCAATGCAGGGCAGGACCCTGGACAGAGACGAATGCTGGAATAGGAAGCATAGGTGCAAAACCAAAGGTTCCCCTCCGCATCTCCAGGATGGGCACCAATCGTCCAGTAGATGTGGCTTAGTGTAAATTTCAGTTCCCATCCTGGGATCAGTTGAATCTGTGCTTCTTGCCACTCCAGTTTGGGCCAGGAAGTTTTTAGTATTCCATTTTTAAAAACACAACATTTTAGTACCAAAATGAATGCATTTTATTTATAGACACTGAAGCAGGTTGCCTCCTGCCCCCAACTCTCCTTCCAGAAGACAGTCTATCCCATGCATGTTTCCCAGATATGGAAAGCTACAGGGCTCCTTTCACAGCAGAAATAGTGTCCAGGGAAACCCGCCTGGCGGGTTGCTCCTACCCCATCCACATCTGAATGGACGCGGCAGGGAAGGGCCTGGGTGTCACGGAGGCAGTGCTTTGGAACTGAGCAACTGTTTCTGAACACCCATCCCACATGCGACTGGCCCCACAGTGTGTCCACCCTCCCAGTCACCCGGGCTTCCCTGCCCTCTGTGACTGAATCAGGTGATGTCAAGAGGCAGCTAAAAAGTTGCTGTGGAATGGCCAGCCCAGAGCCATGAAGGGAGACAAGAGGCTGGATCCCGGGCCAAACCGCTCTTACAGAAAGCAAGAATTGTAGAGGACAACAAACAGAACCTTCTTCTGAGATCCTAAAGGAGACTGAGGAGGTGGTTCCTCTAACCTCCCTCAGGATTTGAAAGATCCACTTTTTGGGTTCCACTGGAGTTTAGAAATCCAGAGTCGGCTCCTCTTTCCTCTCCATAGATTGCAAGTGACTCTAGAGGCAGGTCTGCATCTCTGGTGTCCCTCCACACCTCCCACGCTCATTGGACTTTACTGAGGTTCAGTGCTGGGCACCAGGAAAAGAAAGTGCTCCACCTCTGAGGGGGCACTGGTGAGCCAACCATGCCTAGAGGGTGCCAGGTGCTCTGACCCTCAAATCCTGCTTAAATGTCACCTTCCAAGTAAGGTCTTCCCGACCTCCCCATTTTAATATTGCAGCCCCCATCCTGGCATGTCCTCTGCACCCCTCTGCTCTATTGTCACCTAATAGACTGCAACATTTACCTGTTCAATCGAACACCTCTCTCACCCCCCTAGAACGTAAGCACCCTGAGGGGAGGCATTTTTGTATTATTCACTGACAAATCCCCAGGATCTAGAACAGGGATCGGCACATAGTAGGTGCTCAGCAAATGCTTGATCCAAGCATTCATTCAGCAAATGCCTTCATTCAGGAATAAAATCTGCAAATGCAGCATGCATTTTGTCAATGTTTGCTCATTGAGAGTGGGGTCTTTAGGCAAGTGAAGTAATTAATAGCCACTTGTGAGGTTCCCAAATAGTGCTGGGCACTATGAGGATATAAAAGCTCTGATGTCCGGCTGGGCACGGTGGCTCACGCCTGTAATCCCAGCACCTTGGGAGGCGGAGGCGGGTGGATCACCTGAGGTCAATTGTTCGAGACCAGCCTGGCCAACATGGCGAAACCCCATCCCTACTAAAAAATACAAAAACTAGCCAGACGTGGTGGTGCGTGTCTGTAATCCCAGCTACTCGGGAGGCTGAGGCCAGAGAATCGCTTGAACCTGGGAGGCTGAGGTTGTGGTGAGCCAAGATCGCACCATTGCACTCCAGCCTGGGTGACAGAACAACACTCTCAAAAAAAAAAAACTCTGATGTCCATCCACCACTGGCTTCCTGTTGCCTTTGGAATAAAATAGAAATTCCTCCCACTGTGGCCCCTGCCTACCTCACTTCCCTCTGCTTCTCCAGCATACACCAGGATATGTCTTCACCGGCCTTAAGTTCCTCTATGTTCCAAGCTTGTTCGTGCCTCAGCGCCTTTGCACTTGCTGACCTTGTTGCTGGATCTCAGTGCGAATGTCCCTTCTTCTCATAGTCCTTCCTGTCCCCCCCAAACCAGTTACCCCGCAAATCAACACCCACTTCAGCTCCGTTTTGTCATCTGCACTGCCTGAAATGATCTTGATCATTTATTTACTCGTAGAACCAGTTTCTTGGAGAATCTCAAATCCATGGGCTCTGAAACAAAACCATTTGACTTTTTCCTGATTACTTTTTTCCATTAAGGTCTGCAGAGGTCCCCTTCCTGCTGGGTCTTCCTAGCAGGCTGATCCCGACACGTTTCAGACCATCCTAGTCACCGAAAGGCGGGCCAGGTCAGCTCAAACTCCCGCAGTGTTTGTTCAAATCTCTTTTCCAGAAGGGTGGGGAGGGGAGCAAGATCTTTTCTTCCTGTCTCTGGAGTAACTTGGAACAGAGGGGCCAGGAAGGAGCCGTGTCTTCTGCACAGGCCTCCTCTGGGTCCAGTTCCATCTGTTGTTATCTCCGTGGTGGTGGGGGGCGGGGGAAGTGCCTGGTGGTTTTGGGGCTGAGCCTCCTCTGTTGCTGCGGTCTCCTCAGGAAGGGGCAGCCATATTCCCCTCCAGCCCTGCCAGTGAAGAGGCCCCCTACCCTTTTCCAGGTGGGAAACAGCTTCCTTTGTCAGTACCTGTCTGGCCGGCCACATGACTCCACTCCACGTGGGTCCTTCTAGAAGCCCTCCGTGGAACACCTGTGCCGCCCTTCCAGATGTGATCCTTGCTTTTCCTGCTCCTGGTGCAGGCTTCTCCCCAAGCCTCTCCCCACGGAACGCCTCCGAGAGGGGACCAAACAGCTCTGGGGATGTGTGCTGAGCTTCCCAAGGGCGCCCTTGCCACCCTGTGCTGCAGCTGGCACCAGGTTCCTGCAGCTCAGAGAGCATCCGACTGGGGTGCCATCCCAGCCTCCTCTTCCTGGCAGCATCCTGTCTCAGGAGGATCCTCTTGGGCCTCCTTCCCTTGGTGGGGCAAGGGGGTGACGGAGGGGGGCACCCACTCACCAACACAGTGGTCACCCTCACTCCCATCTCTCTTGACCATTCCAATCTTATACAGACAGGGAGGAGCGGGGAGCAGGGGGAGGGGGAGCTCACAGCAGCAGGACCAATTCTTCCGTCTTTACTAGGGCCATGGGGAAGGGGGCTGGCCCTAAGCTTCCATATCTCTTTAGGAGGTGGTTTACTTAGCATCTTTGTCCACAGCTGTGGCCCTGGTAACCAATTCTGGAGCAACTGAAAATGTGCCCGCTGCATCCCTTTAGTTATGATGAGCCTTCCCTTTCAGAACATGTAGCACAAAACGAGCAGCCTGGCTGCTAGTGCCTAGGAAAATACCCAGCAAATGGTAGGCCCTTGCTAACGACTTGCTGAAGGCGTGACACAGCCGCTACAGTGGCTTCATGTTGAGTAACAGGAAGAGAAGGGGGATGCGAGAGCCTGACCTTGGCTGACACCGTGTGCCCAGATGCCCTGCACACCCGTTACTTCACTTCTCACAGTGACCTTGAGAGGCAGCCTAACCCCCACCTGCTCCCAGCCAAGCTCGGAAGGAGGCAGAAGAGGATGGCGGCTGGGAGCCGGGCTCTGGCGTCCATGATCCTGGCTTGGCCACCCCTTGGCTAAGTGTCTTAGTTCTCTGACTCCAGCTCCTCATTTGTAAAAGGGGGATGGTGAGACTCTGCCCTGTAAGGACTAAATTAGTGAATATATGACATGTGCTTAGCTCGTGTAGAGACATGGCAGGTCGTAAACAGGAACCAGGGCAATTTCCATCATTATCATTGGGACAGGCTCAGGTCGGTCCACCCCACTGCCGGCACTCTCTGCACGACGCCCCTCGCTCCTCTGGAGGGAGAGTGATGAAGTCCTCTGGGGCATGGGGGCTGAAAGAAGCCGAGACCCCTGGGGGAAGGTGACAGTCAGGGAAGGCCTTGGATGCCAGACCTTGGCTGGCAGCCTGATGTAAAAGGCGATGAGGCACCTCTGTGGGTCTTTTAATCAGGGCAGTGAGATGATGAAAGTGGTGTTTTAGAAGATTAATCTGGCAGCAGAGACAGGATGGAGAACAGTCAAGCTCAGTGCAAACGATGATGCCAGTTGCCCAGCTCCCCGAGGAAGGCGGGAGCCCTGGCCTTCCTGCACTCAGCCTTCCCTACAGCCGTAGAGGCTGGGCCCTCCATCAAGAGACAGGCACCAAGGGAGGCCGGCAGAGGGCACTGTTCTGCCGGTGACGGAGCCACCTCCAGGGAGGTCTGGCATCTGGATAGCCAGGAGCAGGCAGCAGAATGGACTCTGTCAGCATAAGGAGGGGGCCATCAGCTCCGTCTCAGCCTTGGGACAGGTTCTGAGCTGGGCATTTCAGCTGTGGGAAACTGTAAGCAAATGCTGGGCCAGGCCCTTTCAAAGCCCACCGTGGGCTTCGCTTTTGCCGTGGGAGGCCTTTTAGGGAGCCGGTGCGCCCTGCCGCGCAGAGTGGGCAGGACCACCCCCTCGAGCAAGGCGACGTCCCGAAGCACCAGCCTCACAGAAGGGAGGGCCAGGGTTCCGAGTGGGGCTCCCGGCTGCCCTGGAACTGGCAGTGACGCAGTGGCCAAAGTGTACAGTGGAACTAGGGCCACCCAGGCCAAGAGTGAAAGGAGCTGCTGCTTCGACATTTTCTCCTCATTTTATTTAAAGCCGTCATTATACATTAAAAGTGCAGAGGTAATTCTGTCTTCTCCGGTTGTGTAGCACGATCTGCTCCAGCTGTTCACGCCAGCGCCCGGAAAACCTCCACCTTCTCCCGGTAGAGCTGGTGGAACTGCTTGGCCAGGCAGTGGAAAGGGGCTTCGAAGTTTTCCATCTCCTTCTGGAAAGACAGTTTAAAGAGTTGGCTGTGTTACTTTTAGAAGGGTCAGAGGGCCAGCACTCACTCCATGCTTCCCTCATTCAGGGGCTACCTACTTTCCACCTCATTTCATCCTCACACCCTTTGGGGTGGCCACTTTGATGGATGCCAATTTTACAAGAAGGAAGCTCAGATGGATTCAGGAAACTCAGAGATGAAGGTACCTTGCAGGAAGCCACACACCTTGTGAATGGTGGAGCTGGGGCCTGAACCCACGTCTGTTTCTACAAAGCCTGTGCTTTTAGTTGTAGTCACTGTATGTGTGATGAGATGTGAAAATGAGACCCTTCCTGTCTTAGTTTTGACTGAGGCTCAAAACGCCAAAGCAAAATACCAGGCAACCAGGAGCCCCCCATCCCGAAGAAGAGCTAGACAGCACGGGGCACCCTCTTCCTAGGCTGGTGCTGGACCCAGGCATGAGAGGAATCGAGGTGAGGTGGCAGCTGGGCAAGCCAGGAGAGGGCTGCCAACGAGACGGCCTCGCTGCCTCCTTTGTCAAACTAAACAGCTGCAGTGGCACTTCCTGGACCAGCGGGGGCCAAGTGGCGCCGGCCTGGTGCTGTCTTAAGGGGCCTCGGCTGGAACCGCCTCAGGGAGGGTGATGGATCCCAATAAGAATGAACAGCCAGGAACTGGGGCTGCAGGACGGGTGAGGGGGCACCACCTGTGAGAAGCAGCCTGCAGGTGAGACAGCGCCACTGATGGGGTGGGGAGGGGCATCTCAGAGGTGCCCACGGGGCACCAGCCGGATCCACCCAGCAGGTATGGAGTGGGCCACGACAGACCCCAACAAACACGCTGCACTACTGGCTCCAGTCTCTCCCTCCCGAAGACTGTGAGAGGAGGTGCGACTTTAAATGAAGTTCAGAATTTTGACAATCACCCAGGGCTGGGCACTTTATACCTGAAATCATGACTATTTTTGTGACTAAAGGGGCCGAAAAGAATTTTTGTTACCTGAGAGAGAAAAGAGAAGTTAAGGAACTTGCCCTAGATTTTATCTAAGGGGTGGAAAAAATGGGCCCCTCCAGGTGCGCAGGGACACGCTGGAGGCGAGCGGAAACGGCAACTTCTCACTTCACAGCCACTCTCGCTCTGTGGGGACACGTGTGCATTCAAAAACTTTTTCAGAAACAAGCTGGCAGAAAAAGGAATGTACTACTTTCAAGACAGTAGCTCAAGCTATGAATGCACTAAGGACCTGTTTTGAGACGATCCCTGGCAGCTGGCAAAAGTGCAACCTTGAGAAGAGGCCGTGAAATATCCCCAGCGAAACAGAAGGATTTCCAAACTGAAGAACGCCGCACAGAAGGCATCAAGCGCGGTGCTTTCGCTGCACAGGTGAGTCGGCTGGGGCCCAGCAGGTGAAGTGGCCCAGCTGGCTGGTGCGGAGCCCAGCCCAGCATCCAGATTCTCTGATTTGGGAAGAGCTGCCTTTCCTCGAGGCCAGCTGGGATGAGAGAAATGTGTGAAGGAAACCAGGTCCCTTGGAGAAAGTTACCTGGACTTTCTAGCCAGGGAAAGCCTAAGCAAATAAAACAGTTGGCCAAGAGGAAAGACAGCGGTGGCAATGCTGAGAGAGTGTGGAGGAAAGAGTGGAGCGTTTGTAGCCCAGACGAACATTTACAGTAAGCGCCCAACAGCCAAGGACTTGAAGGCCATCAACCTCCAGCTGGACATGAGAGCAAGAATTCAGTACATCCTGCCGGGCGCTGCTGTTTGTGCAGAGCACAAGGTCCCAGGCAATGCCAGTGTCGGGGTAAAACACTGCTTCCGTCAAAAGCAGAGTTAAGAGTGGAATGGAAAAAGACTGAGGCCTGCATAGCACACGCACGGGGATTTCTAAATGGATTAGAAAACACTCAAAAACGCAATCTTGGGAGATCTCAACATAAAAAGGAAGGAATTCAATGCAGGTGAGCCTCAATAGACACCACGGCGTGCTTCTGAAATAGATGGAAATTGAACTATTTTCTAAATACGTGAGAAGGGTTGCCAATGACAGGAATCCTTTTGTCTGATCACTAATCATCATCTCGCTTACACAGTCAGGACAGCTGTGGGGTAGGTCTGTTTAGAGTGAGGGATTCTCAGGGCAGGTTCAGGCTAGTGTTCAGTCTGGCCTAGAATTGTGTTCTGCAGTGTCCCAAAGCAGGCTCTGCGGGAGGCCAGGGTACCCCTTCTAGAAAACCCAAGTTTTCCAGCTGGACAGTCCTGACCGCTAGTCCTGTTTCTAGCCCTTGTTTAACTGTGCGACCAGGGCAAGCTACACAACTTTTCTGAGTCTGTCATCTGTACAACACAGGAGTGTTACGTTGTAGGGCTGTTATGAAGCCTAAACAATGTGTGCAAAACACCTAGCACACAGTAGGCCCTCAATGAACATTACTTTCCCACTCCTCGCTTGCCTGGGAGGGCAGTGATCACTGTGGACTGTTCTTGCACTTGTCTGTGGGGACCTTCTTTGGGTCGGCAGGATGGTCACTGCGGCATTTAGGCAGAGGAGAGAAGGAGATGGGCTTGGCATCAGGCCTTGGCTGCGTCTCAAGCTGCGTTTGGTTATATTTCCTTTTTAATTACAGCTTTCTTAACTGAGCTGCCAGTGGTGCTTCTGTGAGCCTCAACTCAGGGGGGACTAGTTAACTTGCACAGATAATGGCAAGTGCTTACTGCAGCCTCTTCAAGCATAGTTTATACCCACCCACTTCAACACCTGAATAGAGTTTAACCGGTAGCCCACTGGCCTTTGGTGACTCATGTTTTGGAGGTTGGGGTGGGTTTTAATTTCTGAGTTCTATCAAGTGTTCCAGGGAATATGGAATATTGGGGTGCGGGGACAATTTCACAAATGAATGGAGGAAGGGGGAATACTGAAATCCTGTTTGCTAGGGCACTACTGCCTACTGCTTTGCACAAAGGTGTGCTGCAGAAAAGATGAGGAACCTACTGTACAGGAAAAGCTGATTTGGACTTCATTAATTTAGCATTTGTGATAATTGGACCAGGGGCAAGGGTGATATTTACCTCTGCACAAGCCATGAATACAAGGATTTAGTAAGTAATAACAGTATAAACAAGATTCCAGGGGCAACATTTATACTTTAAGAAAGCTAACATCTACTGAGTGTTTACCAGGCGCCAGACTTTGTGATCCGTGTTTTATATGCACCATATTACTTGATTCTCATATTTATTACTCAATGGGGATGTATTTTATTATCCTCATTTTACAGGCCTGAGGCACCAACAGTTGAAATAACATGTCCAGGTTCCCATGGCGAGTTCTCCTGCTCTCCATGGGAGGTCAGAGTGGCTGCCTTTACCACTGTAAAGGAAGCATGCTGCTTTGAGGGGATTTTATAAGCTTGGACAGCAGCACTGGTCAAGGTTCCTAGATGCAACAGCGGAAGTGCCTAGAGCCAAAGTCAAGCTGGGTAGCAGATGACCTCTAGAACGTTAACCAGCCCATGCGAAGACGATCTCCAGAACATTAACCAGCCCATGCGAAGACGATCTCCAGAACATTAACCAGCCCATGCGAAGATGATCTCCAGAACATTAACCAGCCCATGCGAAGATGATCTCCAGAATATTAACCAGCCCATGTGAAGACGATCTCCAGAACATTAACCAGCCCATGACTCTTTTGAGGGCCACAGAATCAGGTCTAAAGGCCACAAGATGAGGTCCAAGTTATGACCATGACTGTGCCAGGCCTGGTGGTCTCCCCAGCTAGCAACCCTGGCAAGGGGCAGGGCAACCAACACCCCGACCCCTGCTGGTTCTGAGATGGATGTCTGGGGCCACTCCTGCTCCTAGAGGGTAGGTCATCACTTCATGCCCTTCCTAGTGGAGTCTCACGTGTGGGATCTGATTGATGCAGCTTGGGTCACATGCCTGCATCTTGGCCTCAGGGAGGAAGGGGCTTTAAAACTCCCAAACACAGGAAGCGGGTTCCTCAGTGCTGGACAGCTAAAATCATGATACATGAGGTTGGTGCAAAAGTAATTGCAGCTTTTGCCATGAAAAGTGTACTGAAGATGCTGATAACAAATCACTTGCTTTTTCTACTTAATGAGGTCTTTTGATCTTTTAACTGGCAGGAACTTTGTGGCCTGGAGTCACCCTGGGGCTGCAGCAAGGTGAGGATGGGCGGCACTGATGGGAATTAGAGGCCACAAGTCCTAGTCCTGGCTCCACCCTTCACTAATCATGGGACTTTGGACAAGTCACTTCAGCAGCTCAACACTGGAATGGGAACTGTGAAGCCAACTTCTGGTTCACAGGCCTGATTGTGAGAGCCACAGGAAACAATGTTCCAGCAACATCTGAACCCAGAATACTGCATGCAAACGTCAAGGGTCATGATCACCGCACACCATGCACTTCTGTTTCTTACTAGTTGACATACACCTTTTCCCAGGGTTGGCTGGCTAATCTGCCTTCCTGTTATGTCTAAGCGGCTACTGCTGTATTGAGAAGAGATCTTGGGCTAAGAATGTAAACATCAGTTCCAAATGAGACTCTGCATATGGTGGAATAACAGCTCCCTGCACGTGAGGTCATGTGCAAGACCGCTGCCAGCAGAGGCCCACTCCAGACTTGGCGACGAGGCAAGCGGAGATACTCACCACGGATGTTTCAAAACATTCCAGGCCTTGGCCCAGCGCCCATGCCCGGGCCTCAGCTGAGTCCACTGCTCGCCTGCCGACCAGGTCTGTCTTGTTCCCAACTAAAACACCTACTCAGAAGAAACAACCAAAATATGACACTTCACTGTCACAGTCTGGAAGGACAGCGGGCGAGATGAGAGCACTATTTTTGAGGGGTGTAAAGCATCCTCTAAGAGCTGCCCGACTCAAGGTGGTGAGACCCCACAGGGAAAGCCGGGGGTCTCTCGTGCTGGCCCCGACGGCCACAAAGAGACAGGTGGGCTTTGCTTTTCATGCACAGCTTCTGCTAGATCTTTTTTCTAGACCTCATGTATATCTGTTTCCCTTGCCTCCTTAAAGGGCTGCAAACGCGTGAAGGCGAGGGCCAAATTTATGTGAGCCTTTTAATAATTCCTAGCACATGGAGCAAACTGTAAACTGGTCATTAATACTAATCTAAGGACTCGGCTCGGAGTCAGGGATTCAGAGGTAATTTAGTTCAGCTCCCAGCTGCATCAGCTGCAGCTAATTTTTGAGCCTGTCTCTGGAGATCACTTTCCCCGGTCTATAATGAGGAGAATTTGTTGATCTCACATAGGGACGAAAAATAAACTGATTTAAAGCATTCAGAAGTGACAACAGGACTTGAATGTTTACTTGTACCCCATATACAAGAGAAAATTAGGAACTCTTCCCTGGGGTTAGCTTTCTGGAATTAACAACTGATATTACAGCACCCTCCCCGTATTGAGTTGCCCCACAGCCCTGCCAGGTGCGTGTCCTCATTCCCATTTCCTAGACTGGGAGAGGTGTGTGTGGTGACTCACCGAGGTTGGCATGGCTGCTAAGCGGCAGGGCCAGTGTATGCCTCAGGCCATCAAAGTCAAAGCCCAGGGCCCCTTCTCCACCCACAGCTGCCTCTGCAATGCCCTTGTGCTCTTGAACCGAAGGACAGATGCCTCTGGGAAACATGGGTGTCTGCAGCTCGTACCTGGGAGAGAGGTGCCCGGAGCCTGGGCCCGAGCCTTCTCCAGCCACTTGCTGCAGTTGTTGAAGGACTGTTCACTGGTCACATCATAGACGAGACATAAGACATTGGGACTCTCCCACTGTGCAAGAGGGACAGGATGAGCATGGGTCAGTAACAGGAAAAGTGACTTCAAGGCTGGGAGACAATTTGGCCTTTCAAGGGAAAAGCTATGGGGAGCAGAGGGAAACAGAAAACTATAAAGGGGACGGGAGTCAGAAAATAGCCACACCCACAGAAGTCAAACAATTTCCCCAAAGGAATGAACGGAGGGCCCCGTTCAGTGGCAGGAGGCAGGGCTGGGGCGGTGCCGCCAAGGACGAGAGCTCCTGTCTGGGCCAGGCTCTGCTGGGCACTTCTGCGCCTCACTGTGAAGCCTCCCAACGCGGTGGAGTGTCTGAATATTTCCACTTTGTAGCTGAAGAAACCGAATTCAGGGAGGCTAAGTGACTTGTCCAGGCCTGACAGGCTTTAAAAACAATGACAACGATGACAGAGATGGGGGACGACTGAGGTCTTCTCTACCCAGAAATCTGCTTTCACCTGTGGCTGGCCTCGTTCAGTCATTCTCCACTCATTCTCATTGAGAGCCTAGCACCATGCAAGTTATGTTTCTGTGCTTTCCAGCCCTGAAAGAAGATTCTTTCTTCATTAGCCAGCCCTGGGAGCTTGTTTGCTTGTATCTTCTTAATAAGGGCTGGCTTTTTAAAATGCAGAGGACACTTTCTGCTTCTCTTGCCATCCCTGCATCAGCCTAATCCAAACCACACCGACAACTGGACAGGGCTCCATGACCCAATTAAGAGCCGAGGCTACACTCTCGGGGGCTGTCGCCTTCAGGGGCTGCTCAGAGTCCTGGGGTGTCCTGCTGCCTACCCCGATGTCGGATGGCCCTGTACAGGCTGTGGGTGCGCACCCTGGTGCTTGTGACTCTTGGTCATGCCCTGGTTTCTGGATCCCCCAACCTTGCACAATTAGGACCTGGTTTATTTCTGGGGTGTCAGTAACCTTCCAGGATACAGAAGAGAATCCTTTTCCCTCCAGATTGGATTCCTTTTTGGATCCTTGGAAGGCCAGCCCAGAGTCCATTCTAGAGGGCTCCTCCTCACCCTATAAGGCTGTGCTGGCTCCTGGCAATGTCCAGGATGGGAGGACCGTGAACTAAACTGATGAACCCTTCACTCCACAGATTAACTCTTGAACTCCTGCTAGAACACACTGAACTCTGTTACATGCATGCAGGAGACACCTCAGCATGGTTTTAACTCAAGAAACCCTCCTTCTTCCAGGCTTCAGTGAGGGGATCCTGAAGAGGCCTGGCATCAAGTTAAAGCCAGAGCGGGTGAACCGGGAGTCAGGGCCGGCTGGAGGGAAGGGTATGAGCTGACGGGTGGCACATGGCCTGGATTTGCCCAAATACATCTTCCCTTCTGCCGGGCATGGCAGCCCCAGTGCCAGGCCATGCACACAGTAGGCAATTGGGGTGAACATCGTGAACCGATGCATGAAGCCAACCCTGTATGAAATCACTATCATTAGATCTACTTCTCTTAGGCGACAAAAAAAAAAAGGGGGCAGAAAACAGTTTCCATTAAAATGTGGCTGTTCTTGGAAAGGCAGGGGAGGGCTCTGGAGAACTCAAACCTTCTAATTAGCTCACTGGCCCAGATTAGTGAGACTGTTACCATGGAAGGTACAGCAAGCGGATCCTGCGAGGCTGGTGGGACGGGGGTGGATGGGGCATGGTGAGCCCTGGGCAGCAGTAGGGGCATTTCCCGGAGTAAACCCCAGTGGAACAGCAGAAAGTGAGCCTCATTATAGGCTGAGGCCTCTACAGCACTTCCCAGAGAGGAAGGAGGCAGTCTGTACTGTCCTGGGAGGTAGGGGACACCATCTGAAAGGACACCATCAGGAGGGTGTTGCTCTAAAGGAGGGAGGCCTCACAGGGGGAGGGCTGCAAGGACTGAGCCACAAGGCTCTTGGCCCATTGGATCCTGGGCACCCCGGAGCTGGGGCCCGGGCAGTCACGCGCATCAGCCGCTCCTTCTTGCCAAGTAGCCACGAGTCTGGGCTGGGAGGAACGCCCCTTAAAGAGGAATGCCATGGGAGCTTCCCAACAGCACAGTGCAGGGAAACTGCTGTGTGAGCACTGTCAGGGACCAGCGTTTTGGCAGGAGGTGGTGATGGTCAGGAAAAAGACCACGTGCTACTTGCCAATTTATCCAGCATTTCCGAAAACAGCTCCTTGCCAGCAGAGTCGAAAATGAAGAGTTCCTACAATCAGAAAAGCAAGAAAGTCTCCACGTGGAAAAACCGCAAGCTACGAGTCAGTGGTATCACTCTCAGCTCACACTAGACTTGTCTTAGGGGTGAAATACAGGCACCCAAATCTTCACACATGCTCTGTCCTTTCTCCCAGGCACGAGAGAAGATGACGGGGAAAGGAGCGAACTCCAGAGTCTTAGAGAGGCGGTACGATGGGTTCTCGCACCGACCAGCACTTTCTGTGTGGCGTCTCACCTCTTGTAACCCTGAGTGCAAAAATACCAGGAACAAGCTGACTTCCCACCTGGCAGAACAGAATGTTAAACAGGCCGGCGAGCGCTCTGGTTTCCAAAAGGTCATTCTGCACTTTGTTAACCAAATTGATTTTCAAATCTTAGAACAATTCTTTCTAAAGGAGGTCACTGAGTAGGCCTGGGGAAGGTGTTTAAAGTAGGACATTCTGTCACCCTTCTGGGATGGCTAAGGAGTGATGTAGACAGAGGGTGCGGGATGACCCTTCCTGCCCCGTCCAAACCTTCGCCAGCTCACGTGAGAGCCCCCAGGGCTGCTCCCCTAGGAAATCACCCCTCGGCTCCCCGCCAAGCTCCCGCCTGGCACTGGGTATTTCCTGGCTGGCCTCTGATCCCCAGCATACGCCGTCTGAACATCAGTGCCACGGTCTCTTTTGCATATTGGTTACCTGGGCACTCACCTTTCTCTTCGTCAGAAGTACTTATACTTTTTTTTTCTCAGACCTCTTTAGGAATCTGGTGAAAGCTACAAACCCTCTCTCTGGAAAAGTACACACATACATAACACCTTGCAATCCACTTTCAAGAGTCCCAGGTTCCCATACAGAGACTCAGGAACCTTGATAGTAGAGAACACGTTCTTTGAGGGCCAGGCCCATATCCTAGTCCTCCTTCCTTCCTCCTCCACCTCCTCAGTCCCTCCCCTGAATGCTTCCCGATTCTATTCCGAAATGCTCAGACAAGCCACAGCCTTGCACTACATCTCTCCTAGGGAGGGTGGTGTGACCACAGAGACCCTGGGCCCAGCTGGGGGAGCCCTGAGTTCCCTTGGGTAAAGGCATCACTCACCACACTGTCTCCCGTGTCAGGAACTGGCACTGTCTTCACCACCAAATCCATTCCTGTTGTCTGCCGAGGAACACCAAGAATGTTAGCATTGAGGGCCCCCAAAGCGGGAGCCTGTTACAGGAGGACACACAAGCACCCCGATCCCAGGGGGGCTACCTCCAGTGGAAGGGTTTGTTCTGGACTCATTCTGGTGAGAAGCAGCTCAGTGTGCAGAATTCAGAGAGGACCCACTAGTCCTCTCCACCTCCCTGCCCCGACATGAGCTGCTACACATGGTGGCCAAGTTGCTTGTGGCCAGTCTGCTCTGTAGCTGACCTCTCACCCTGGGCTAGTGGAAAAATCGATCTCTACATGGCCCTCCGAGCAGCCTCTCATCAGCTGTCTTAAGGCTTCTTCAGGGAACTTCGCAGTCACTCACTCACGGTGACTGAGCACTTCCCTTTAAGCCGTGGCCAGGTCTCGACTCCCCAGCTCACCAAGGTGTAGCTCTTCTGGAAATGGGCTCCGTCACTGCGGAAGATCTGTGCCAGGGCGGTCTTGCCCACTGCTGGGTCTCCTGTGAGGTCAGAAAAGAAGAAAAAGAACGCCTCCGTTCTCATCCGACTTGAGACTCTCTCGCTGCAGAACAGTAGTCTAGAAACCAAAAACTTCAGTGAGTTTTGAGAGATGTACTTGCCTCTCACAGGAACTTGTTCTGAGGCCGTGGGCAGGGCACAGGTCCGTGAGACTGATCTGCAAACCTCACAGCAGCCAGAGCACATTCCTGCATGGCTAAGCCTTTTATCCACGGGAACTGACCCAGAAGGCAACAGAGCTTACGGAGGGCTCTGGGGCCCTGGAAACGGAACTGACGCTCTTCCACTGAAACACGCCCTATGGGGGAAAAGCTGTCACTTCCAAACTGGAATTTACCTTGAAGTCTTGAAGGTAAAGAAGTGTGACTGGCACTGACAGGCAGACTCACCTGTTAACTGACCCAATCTGGGTTGACAGCTTCCACCTGAATGCTATTTTGGGTGGAGGGTCAGGGATGGAAGGGTCTCTGCATTTGTGGGAAGCAAGAAGTATGAGACTATGTTCATCATCCTGAAATCTCTTTCCAAATGCTATGCTCCGTCTCCATCGCAGAGTGCCCGTCTGTGACCTGAGGATTCATCTTCCCAGGGGCCTCTCCACCAATTCTATCTGCAATAGCAGTCACCTCCTCCAAGCTCGTCTCTCACCTACTGGCTTTATCTCCCTCTCCTCTGCTGCTCAACAGCCCCAGAAACTGGTCCCTCAGAACTAAAGGTTTATGTCGCAGTTTTCGGTCTCAGACCTGAGACTTTCACAAGATGGTTGGGCGCCATTTAATCGAGCGCTCCTCCTGTGCCCGTCACAGGTGCTGGAAGCTCTCCCTGCCCGTCTTTAATTTCCCTTTGCCCTCCCCATTTTCCGTCTCATGACTCTGCTGAGCCTCCTTTGATGCCGATTCTTTCCATGTTCTACCTCTTTTCCTCCTGAGTCTTACATGGACTTGCACTCCACTGTCCAGGCCCTGGCAGAACACGTGCTTTGCTCTTCTCATCCTCTGGATGCTTAGCAAAATCAGCACCGCACTCCGTGGCTTCCAACTCGCATCACTTGGTACCGTCTCTTCACCTTTGCTTCCTACTTTACAGTCGGCTTCAACACTTCTTTCCTCAACTTCTCGACAGTCTGCCACTGTTCACTTTTCAGTTTTGACTTTTCCCACCTATAATTTTCTCTTGTAAGACAATTATTTCAATGCTTGTGTCATTTCATTTTATGTGAACTCCTCCAGGTTTGAGTGAGCTATTCAGGTCCTGCTTTTCTATTTGTCATCACTCCCTAGAAGGGAACCAACAAGTGCTGAGCCCCCCTCATGGACCTGTTCACACAATCCCATTCATTCCTTCTCCGCCAAGGTATCATTAACCTCACCTGACAGATGAAGAGACTGAGGCTCAGAGAGGCTGGGTAACTTGCCCGGGATTCCAACCTCATGCTCTTCCCAGGCCTTGCTCCTCTCCTAGAGCTCAGGGACCACTTCTGATCCTTTTCTTGTTTTGAGACGGAGTCTCTGTCACGCAGGCTGGAGTGCAGTGGCGTGATCTCGGCTCGCTGCAACCTCCACCTCCCGGGTTCAAGTGACTGTCCTGTCTTAGCCTCCTGAGTAGCTGGGACTACAGGTGCGCACCACCACGCCCAGCTAATTTTTGTATTTTTAGTATAGACGGGGTTTCACCACGTTGGCCGGCCTGGTCGTGAATTCTTGACCTTGGGTGATCTGCCTGCCTCTGCCTCCCAAAGTGCTGGGATTACAGGCATGAGTTCTGACCCATTTTTAATGCTGCCCCTCCAGGCCCTCCTCACCGCAGCCTTCCATGACATCTGGGGCAACCACAGCCTAGACCGTCACGGGGTACCCGTCCATCTCGGAGCAAACAGAGCGCGTCGCTTTCCTTCCTTGGGCCCTGACTGCGCCTGCCCTGCCGACTCCAGTTCTGCTCCTGAATCCAGCTGGAAATCGGCTCCTCCTGCTTATGAGATTCCTCACAGATTTGTTCTGGTTAATTTCATAAATCTTTCCTCTGACTGTCAGTCACAGTCACCAACACTTACAGGAAACCGCCTGTGTTGGCTATGAGGGCTCAGAAGCACAGGGAGGTGAAATAACTGATAAACACATTTGCAGAGCAACAGGATGACAAGTGCAAATTCAAATAGCACAAACTGAGAAGCAAGGCGTCTGGGGAGCATCGAGGAAAGAAATGAATGAGAAGGGTTCACTGGGGAAGGAGGCTTTCCTAGGGGCAAGGGCTGGGCCTAGGGGTGACAGCACGCAGGGCTCTGCAAGACCGAGAGGATGACGTCTGCAAGGGCACGATGTGAGGTCACCTGTGACCTCACAGTTGCCAAGGCCGATGGCCTTTTCTTGGTTCTCATCCTCCTTGACGTCTCTGAAGGATGTGAGTCAGCCTGAAGCGACCCCTTCCTTCCCGAGTCCGGTCCCCATGGCCTCAGTGACCCTGCCCTGGCCTAGTTCTCCTGCCATCTGCCTGCCCCTATGCTCCCCGAGTGTAGGCATTCCCATAGGCCTGTTCTCGGTGGCTCTCTGCTCCCAGTCCACTCCATCCCACTGACTCTTGTCACCTTGACAGAGGGCAGGCTCTCCCTCCCAAGCTTTGTCTATATATCCAAAAACCCGTGTGCGTTGCCAGTTGCCATTAGAATGAAGGATCTGCCTCCAACCTCAGTCTGTCTACGGCCAAGCTCTGTCATGCCCTGGTCCTGAGTGGGTCGTCCCCCTCGCCCATGCTTTCTGTTCGTGATGCCACCATGTATTTTCATCGTCCCCAGATTCAACAGGTCACCTCTGACTGCTCCTCCTCCTTCCTCCTGTCTCCAGGCAGCCTCCCTTGCATTCCTCACATCCTTGGCTGAGTCTCAGCCCATCTCTGCTCGGCCCTCCGTGCTGACCCCGCCGCCCCAGTTAGCTCAGACCTCACGGCTGGGTTTCTGTCTCAGCCTCAAGTCCTTCCGTGGTGTGCTGGGGAGGGGGCCTCTGCAGACACGTTTCTCCCTTGCTAGGAGCTTCCTGTTAGGCTTTGCCAATGGTAGTTCTGGAAGAAGAGGGGAAGGCCGGCGTGAGGGGAGAGGACGTTGCTCTTCCCGCCTGCTTCTCCTTTTTCTTAGCACTACCCTAGCAATGGCCTGCACCCCAGCAGCACTAACTGCTTCCGGTCTTGGTTTTTTTTTTGTGTGTGTGTGTTTCCCTACTCCTAGACCAGCCTTATTGTTGCCCCCAGAGGAACCAGCACCAGTGGGCAGTGCCCTCTTCTCAAAGATCCACACCTCGGCTCCCAGGGCCCCTCCTCCCTGCTTCTGGGCTGAGAGCCCCACATGCTTCCCTCTGCTTTCCCAGCCCGAGAGGCGGTGCTCCTTCCTGCAGTTACTACCCGTGCTGCCTCAGTCTCCCCCTTTTCCTCTTCCAGTCCTCCAGCACCTGTGTCATTAACATCCTACTGAAATCCTCACCACTGAAAGGCCGAATAGAGTTGCTGGTTTTTGCCTGGCCCCCGACTTACGTAGTCCTTGGTACCGGGAGTGATCTTAAAACACAGACCCTCCAGGATGGTTTGGAACTGATTTGGTATGTCTTGCCCTGAACACAGGGCTGGGCTCCTCCCAGTGGGAAATGGGTCCTGGTGCTCTGTGGCATGCGGCGGGTGACTGAACTCCTGAAGGTGCTGGCACCAGCCGGGCAGGGCCCCTTCTTCAGGGGTCCGGATCCCAGCTCCCTGGGGCTCTTCCAGCTTCTGACACCCCCGACCTCTGCCCGCCACTCTGCGTCATCCCAGTGCTGCCTTCTTGCTTCCTCAGTTCTCCACCGCCTGATGAACCGATTCCATATAATAAAATGTCTCCGCTGAAATGGCGACTGCGCTTTCTGTCTTCCTGACTGTGCCTCAACTGAAAACACTTCTCTCCTCTTCTTTCTCTCTCCCGGCTCTAATCCGCCCAGAGCGTGGCATCCACAGATGGACCCTCATAACACAGTGCCTCCATCTTGGCAAACCTTCACACAAACCCCACTGAGGATTCCTTCACGGCCTACCCATCTCCACGGTCAGCCCTAACCCACCTTCCCACTCTCTCCCCAACAATCCCTTACCCCAAATCTGGGCTCTGCATTCCTGTTCTCCCAGTCCCTGAAAATTCCTCAAGGCCACCTCCTTCCAGGTACCCCTAGACCAAATTCAAATCCCGTCCATTCGCTGCAAGGAAATCTCAAATAATACCCTTCCTGCACAGCCTCTGAAGGCCATCTCTCCCTCCTTCGTCTTTATCTGTGTGGCTAATGTGGATCATTGCTCGGTGGCAGTGCAAGATGTGATGTCAGAGCAACCCTCCCAGGAGGCTCTATTACCATCTCCATGTATATCAAGAGGCAGAATATCACGGTACTTAAGGGCACAGACTGTGAAGCCAGATTCCAGCTCCATCACTTTCTAGCTGTGTGACTTTAAATCAGTGAGTTAACCTCTCTGTGCCTCAGCTGCAACACGTATAACACAGGATAATCACAGCACCTACCTTGCAGAATTGTTATGAGGATTTAATGAGTTAGTATGTACAGTGCCTGGCATAGATAAGTGCTATTTAAGTGTTTTTTAAAAAAGTAAATAAAATATAGATCAATGTCAAATGTTGTTTTCTCTCTTCTCCAGAACCAGAACAAGCAGCAGCTGTGCCTGGAGGTATTTCCCCACATCTGGCACACAAAGGGCATTTGCTTTGTGTTCGCTGTGTTACAACTTATCACGTGCATCTTAATTCTTCCTTGAATGCAACTGCTTCATGCTTGCATGCCCACTGCACCTTGCACGGTGACTCAGACACAGCAGGTGCCCAGTGAGTATCTGTTCAACACATTAACACTTGAACTGAACATCAGGTCCTTCAATGACTAGTTACGTGAGAGAAAAAACAGAATAACACAGTTTCAGCAGTAGGGCTGTGGGTCATGGATGGGAAAATAAAACCAATGGTGTGTGTGTGGCAGGGGTGGGTGGGGGGTGTCAAAGGGGGTTGATTTCTGGGCTGAGGTCTTTTGGCCCCTGGGAACTTTCAAGAGGAAATGCTGTGGAAGCCTTGAAGAGGCTGCAGATTGAGGCGCAGGCTGGAGTTCAGGAGCCATTAACTAGGCAGTGGCTGCATTCAGGTGAAAGAACTGCCCAAGGGAGTTGGGGTAAAGAAGGGCACAAAGAGGCCAGGCACGGTGGGTGGCTCATGCCTGTAATCCCAGCATTCTGGGAGGCTGAGGCGGGCGGTTCACTTGAGGTCTGGAGTTCGAGACCAGCCTGACCAACATGGCGAAACCCCATCTCTACTAAAAATACAAAAATTAACTGGGCATGGTGACATGTGCCTGTAACCCCAGCTGCATGGGAGGCTGAGTCAGGAGGCGGAAGTTGCGGTGAGCTAAGATTGTGCACCACTGCACTCCAGCCTGGGAGACAGAGTGAAATTACGTCAAAAGAAAAAAAAAAAAAAAAGGGCCGGGCACAGTGGCTCATGCCTGTAATCCTAGCACTTTGGGAGGCTGAGGCGGGCGGTTCACCTGAGGTCAGGAGTTCAAGACCAGCCTGGCTAACATGGTGAAACCCCGTCTCCACTAAAAAATACAAAAAATTAGCTGGGCATGGTGGTGGACACCTGTAATCCCAGCTACTCGGGAGGCTGAGGCAGGAGAATCGCTTGAACCCGGGAGGCGGAGGTTGCAGTGAGCTGAGATTGTGCCATTGCACTCCAGCCTGGGCTACGAGAGTGAAATTCCATCTTAAAAAAAAAAAAAAAAGAAAGAAAAAGGCCCAGAGGAGCACAGCTTGAGGACAGTGTAGCTTCGGCTAAAGCCCTGGAAATCAGACTAGGACCCAGGGTCTGGATCATACAGCTGTGCCGATTCCAGCTCTGTGACCCAAGGCAAATGTTCTCATTTTTCTGGGCCTCAGTTGCCTCATCTGTAAATGAAGATGGCAATAAGACCAATCCCCCAGGGTTGCCATGAGGATTCAGTGAGACCACCTGT
Source organism: Macaca thibetana thibetana (assembly GCF_024542745.1). Lineage (NCBI taxonomy): Eukaryota > Metazoa > Chordata > Mammalia > Primates > Cercopithecidae > Macaca > Macaca thibetana. The sequence goes on along the minus strand of NC_065587.1, from coordinate 14,133,021 downwards.
ACCGAGGGTCTAGCACCGAGCTGATGCACCCAAAGTGCTCATTAAGTTAGCTCCATGATGAAAACCGAATGTAAAAAGAACACAGAGAGAAGCCCATTTAAAAAAAAATGTAACTTCAGAAAATAATGTTCCCACCTTATCCATAAGGAAATTAAAGCTCAAAAAAGTGCTTTGTCCAAGATGACACAGCCAGTAAGAGGAACAGGCAAAATTACTTTTGTTACACAACACTGCCTCCTCTGGTGTTCTGGAAACTGGAGACTCTCCTGAGAACCATTAATTTCTTTTGCTCCAGTATGATTCAGTTACTACTGTCAGTCATCTTTCGGTGTGACCCTTTTATTTTCAAAGTATAAAAGCTATTAAAAATATCATAATTTATTCTCAGTCTGGAAGAGGGGAATTTTTTTAAAAAGAAATCTTTTTCTCTATATAATTTCTCACCACTTCTTTCCTGAGCTGGCCAGGGAAGCCTGGAAAGGTCACAGGTCTGAACAGAAACACGAGTTAAGAGTTTTGGAGTTGGGCAGATCGAGGGGCTGAAATCCTGCCTACGAGCTTCACTAGGGGTTGACCTTGGCTGACATCTCTCAGTGCCTCAGTAAGATCAGAACAATCCAGTACCTGGCCAGGCGCGGTGGCGCATGCCTGCAATCCCAACACTTTGCCAGGCTGAGGCGGGCGGATCGCCTGAGGTCAGGAGTTCGAGACCAGTCTGGCCAACATGGTGAAACCCCGTCTCTATTCAAAATACAAAAAAAAAAAAAAAAAAAAAAAAAAAAAAATTAGCCGGGCATGGTGGTGTGTGCCTGTAATCCCAGCTACTCAGGAGGCTGAGGCAGGGGAATTGCTTGAACCAGGGAGGTGGAGGTTGCAGTGAGCCGAGATCGCGCCACTGCCCTCCAACCTGGGTGACAGCGTGAGACTCTGTCTCCAAAAAAAAAAAAAAACAAAAAAGAACAATCCAGTACCTAGCCCAGTGTGCTATGGTGAGACGATTACACGAAATATGTGTGCCTCACATGCAGTAAGGACTCAGTAGCATGCATATGTGTTTCGTAGTCTATAATCCAAGCTATTGTTTTTCTAAATGTGCAGAGTGATACAAGGGGCACACTACAAATGTGCATGCCATATATTCATCCATTCTGAAAGTATTTATTGAGTACCCACTATGTTCCAGGCATTGTTCTGGATGCTTGGGATGTATCAGTCAACAAAACAAAGATTCCTGCCTTTGGGAGTCTCAACATTTATGCCCTTCTTGGAAAGGGGCAGCACAGTAACTTTGGGTCTTAAAGGCAACACACAAGTGCCTTTTGCAAACTCTGGTCACTACACTCAGGTCACCGTTATCAGAGGGGGTGAGGTCAGGGAAAAAAAATCCCATAGTAAAGACTACCAAAGTCACTGATGCCTAACTTTGGGGTACAGTAAATGTTTAGCTAAAGCACTCAAGGTTTGCTTTTGTTTGTTTTGTTTTAACAAGTCTGCTCCTCTAGAGTTTTAACTAGTGATTTTTTAACGAGTCAGCTCAACTGATAAAGGTGGTCTCAGAGTATGTGACAGGGAGCAGGGGGAAATCCACCGGAGCTGCGAAGTGCCCTGGAAGATCATTCTTCCGCGCCTAATGTAACTTACTGTATCAGTAATTGCAGTAACTCGCCTTCGGCAGAGAGAAAGGAAAAGAAGGTAGGCAATTTAGGTGAACAAAAGCTTTGGATGAATTATGAAGGCTCTGGACTCCAGAGACCACCGTATTCAAGCGCAAATTTTTAGACTCACCTGCCAGGATGCATTTGGCTGCCAGCTTCACCATGGTAACCAACACTCCCGCGAGCCGTACCCAGAGCACAAGAGCGGCTGCTAGAGGCGCGGGTGGGTGGGCTTCGGGCCCTGGGCTGGCCTGGGACGGGAAGGTGGGGAGGGCTGATCTCAAGGGCCAGTGGCCGCGACGGGACTGGGGATGACCGAGCCCGGCCCTTCTGGGCTGAGGGCGAAAATCGGGCGCTGGGGGCGGGTGGGCAAGGGAGGGCTCCAGGTGGGCCCGGCTCCAGGCCCGACACGGCAGTCTGAAAAGGTGCAAGAGAGCGGACACGGTCTGTGCTTCCCGCCCAGCCCCTCAGCACAGCCCTACCCAGCGGGATCAGGGAAAGACGACCCGGCTCTCCTCCGGCCACAAGTACAGCACCTAATGCACTCTCTAGGTAACCATAGCCCACCTGCCCCGCCTCCTCCTCCTCGCTGACCCTCGATTGGCTGCCGCCAAAAGCTCTCACCCTCGAGGGCTCCAAAAACCCAATGGGAGTAAGGAGTTGGGATAACAGCCTTTTCTTGAGATGCAACTCGTAGGATTATCTGTTCTTCAAGTTCATTCTGCTTGACGAGTGGTTGCTATTGACGTCAGTCAACTTTATATCCCGCCCCCGCTGCGCCCCAGAGTCCCGAGATAAAGAAGCCTCCACGTCAAGCAGCCAGAAGCGGTGATAAAAGAAGCTTTCTGATTGGTCAGAGTCTGGCTTGACCCGTCTTCGGGTTGAATGGGGATTCGCCACTCCCGCTGTCCTTCTAGAAGTGGGTTCGCCTACAATGGGGCAGGTTGGGCGCCAGACAGTCTGGAGTGGCGCCTGCGCAGTGGGCCAGGTCGCGGCGTAGAGGCCGTTCTGACTTTGTTTGACTTCGCAGCGGTTCTGGCGGTTTCCCCGGTTCCCGGGTTCTGCACAACGCGGCTATGACAGTGCATCGAGAAGTTCAGTCCTTGCCCCGCATCCCGCAGGGAAATGTAATTTTTAAAGCCCAAAAATGTTATGAGCTTTAAAATCTAAAATATGAAAGTGTTTAAAGTGATGTTTGTGAACAAAGGGAGAACAAGTACACTTTGATGGGGCTGAGCGGTGAGACTTGGAAACTTGAGGTCGTATTTTCCTCTTAGTCCATTTACTCTCTGCAAAAGGAGAATGCATCACTCACCTCGTTGCCCATCACCCAGGGAGGCTCTCTGTGCGCATTTACCGGGTTGGGGGTGCCTCTTCCACGTGGTTGGGGGTCAAAGACCTAAATCACTGCCATCTCCCTGACCTAGGCAAGTCATCTCATCCCTCAGTCTCTCAGGATGGGCCTAGGAGAACCTGCCTCGTGGGGTGATTGTGGGGATGGAAGGAGAGAAACTTGTAAGTGCCTGGGACATAGTAAGTGCATACATGATTGTGGGGTGGATGGGAGAGCGGAAGCTTATCTGGACAGATTTGGTTTATCATCACTGTCATTGGTTGGCCGAATGTACCCCCTGTTGTCACTCCTTTGGGGCCCCTGGGATCTCTGATGGCTGACGCTGAAGGGAAGAGCAGCCTCTCAGCAAAGGTACCTGCCTGAAAGTTCCACATTCCCTCCAGACGCCTAGAACATTCCACCTCTCTGCCACTCTCCATCTCAGGGTGGCCGCCAGCCTTGTGTTGGGGAATAAACACACACTCTATGAATGACTGATGGTTTCAGCTGCAAATCCAGAGTAAATGCAAGTTGTCTGAAATGTTCTTTCCTTGGAGTTCATTCCTGGTGTTACAGTAAAGGTCTGTTTCTCCTTCATTCTCCGTAACTGCTTTTCTTCTTTGGTGACATCACGTGAGTCGTCTCAGACACCCCAGGTCCGGTGAGCAAAAAGCTTCTTTCTGGTCTTCTGCCTCCCTCTTGCCAGCTCCCCCCCAGGTCAACCTGTTCACCATGAGTAACCCTGTTAATCCCATAAGGGGCCCCATTCAGTGCGTCACCCTCCTGAGGCAGCTCCACTTAGCTAAGACACAGACACACATCGGGGCAGCCTCTGAAGCCTCCGTTCCTTCATTTTGCAAGGTGGGTAATGACAGAGCAGGGACATCGCCAACTTGGAGAAGCGCCGCCATTTTAAAGTTCCCCTTGATCAGAAACTGCCTAAGTCCAACCCAAAGGTCATCAACCTAAGGGCTAATGTCAAAATGACCATAAACCACAAATGACATCTCCAATCAGAAACATTACAATCCTAAGATAAACCGCTCCCCCCTCCTCCACCAGAAACATGCAACCCCATAAGCCCTCTTGGTGACTCCAACAGATGCTCATGTTGAGAACTGCTTTTCTTAGCTAATGCCAGAACCCACCTTTATCTACTCTGTTGGGCCATTTTACTGTTTCTCAAGCTCTTCGGGAACGTTCCCACCTCAGGGTCTTTGTACGCACTGTTCCCAATGAAACTGTATGATTTTCCTTCATGCTCTTCGGATCTCAGCTCAAATGTCATGCCTTCGGGGAGCCCTCCCAAACACACAATTTAAGCATCGCCTCCAATCTGTCAGTCTCAATCTCCTTGACTTACTTTACTTTCTTTGTAGCGTTCACTACTGCCAGAGATTACACAGTCTGGCCCTCTGTATCCGCGGGGGATTGGGAACCACAGATATCAAAATCCGGGGCTACTCAAGTTCCCTATATCAAATGGTGTAATATTTGCACAAAACCTACACACATCCTCCTGTATACTTTAAGTCACCTCTAGATTACTTCCAGTAACTAATAAAATGGAAATACTATGGAAATATTGGTATACTGTATTTTATTTGTATTATTTTTTATTGTTGCTTTTTTTTTATTTTTCTTTTCCCCAGATGTTTGCAATGTGCAGTTGGTTGAATCCAGAGATGTGGAACCCGTGGATGCAGAGGGCCACCTATATTCCATATTTATTAGTTTCTTTGTATGGTATCTGTCGCCCGCCACCAGAAGGTAATCTTCATGAGAACCAACACTTGGTCTCTTTTGTTCACCCAGTATCTAGGACAGTCCCCAGCATGGTGAGGCACCCGGTAAATACTTTTGAATGAATGAATGACTCTCATAGACTTTACCCTTCCAGTTGTGTATTCATTCATTCAGTAAGCACCAACTCTTGAATACCAATTTTTGGGCAGGCAATGGGCTTACTGCTGGGAGGTGTGCAATGACCATTCATATGGGGTGACCTGATCCTGGGTCCTCTCCCACCCCCAGCCTGCACCCCTAGTTACACCCATATGTTCTGTGGAAGAGGAAGGGTTAACAGTCCTGCTTCCCAAAGCCAGGGACTAGACTGTTGGGGCTGATTACCAGGGCTTTGGGTAAGAGGGGAGTGGAGGGGCAGCTGCTGACAAGTTGTTCCCAGGAATTGTTCAATCATCCTGGGGCTGAACACGTCCAGACATCCCTGAAGAGCAGCATGCGGGATGAGCCGCGGCTCCCTGCGGGGGACAGCAGCAACCTTCCACGCACAGCGCCAGGGCTGATCATCCCCACTGCAGGGCCCAAGCCCCTTCGCCACTGTGCTGTGACAGCCAGGGGGTTCTCCTGCTGCCTGGGCCCCGTCACAGCCCTGTCATTCACAGGGTGTAGTAGCAGAATTGTTGGATGCAATCCAACAGTTGGGTAAATAGGAGGTTTTAGGGGAAATTAAATAATTGAGAGTTATTCTGCATGAATTCTCAAGAAGAATACCTTTCACACATTAAAGCAGATTTGCTCAAATGCCGTCATGTCAGAGGCAATGCCAAAAAGAGAGTGCTAGTAGATTTGTAGAAATTTTATGTATTTAGATCAGGGTTTCCCTACCTCGGCACTATTGATACTTAGGGGTGAAGTGTTCTTAGTTATGGGGGCTGTCCTGAGCAATATAGATGTTTGACAGCATCTCTGTCCTCTGCCCACTAGATACCAGGGCAAGCTCCCTTGCTGAGACCACCAAAATTGTCCCTGGACGTTGCCAAATGTCCCCTGGGGGGCAAAATCTTCCAGGGATGAGAAGCACTGATTTAGATGTATGAACCCACTGAATAAAGGATATTGACTTCGCACTTGAAATCTGCAAGACCATGGGACTCGGGCTTCCTGGGCTTGAATCCTTGTCTTGCCACCTCTCCTCTGTGTCTCAGTCTCCTCCCATCTGCTCCGGTAGGCGCTTTGAGGCTTAGAAGAGTCGCCACATGCAAGGGGTCCCCAGCACTCCTGACACGTGGTGAGACTCAGGGAGCATCGGTTCTGATGAACAGCCACTGCGGTGGCCATGACTCCCTGGAGGGGGATTTATAATGCGGTGGTGCAGTTCTGTTTTACAATTTCCTATAATGCACTGTCGCATCTGGTGCACTGCCTTCACTTGGTAATGACCTTTTCTGTTCTTTTTTCCACTGTTCACGTGGGCCTGGTTGTTTATGTCTCCGCTGATGCAGTGCTTGGCGGTGGCCATCTCAATAAAGGGCAGAGGAAATGGGACTGACTCACCTTCTGTGCGCCTGGAATGCAAAGTGGAGGCCTGAGCTGTGGCCTCGGCGGGGCACGGAGGCCGCGATGTCCTGATTCTGTCAGCAGGGGGCAGCAGCAGCCGGGAAAATACCTGCTGCAGGAGGGCGGGAGGGCTGCCGTCTTTTGATCTACTTTGCTGCGGCTTTTATTTAAAGTTGAGCAAATCATCCCTCCAGAGCCACCCGGAAGCCCCCTTTCAAAGCCCGAGATACTCCATCTGCAGAAGCCAAGAGCTGCTTTTCCAGAACGTGCCACGTTAGTGCATCGCTGTCCATTTGCTCGCCAACTGAGAATGAGAGGCTGAGACATCCCTTGGGCGCCTCCCTTTGAGGCACGGTGCTTTGATTTACATCCCAGAGCCCAGAGCTCCTGAGTCCTGCTGGAGGGTTCTTCTCGCACCTGCCGCCGTCCCTCGCTGCCCACTTTCCACACTCCACGCATAAAGCCTGTGTGGTTATGTTCAAGGAGGGCCAAGGAATTCCGGGTGCCTCAGCCTGGAGCTATGTCAAATTCTGCTAGAGACAAAGTTGCGTGGGTCCCTGACTCTATACCCTTTTATTCCCTTCCCCAGTCCCCACTCCATATAACACCCTGTAGCTGCACGACAGCTTTTCTCAGCTCAAACATCATTTGCCCTCCACATCCTGCACACTCTGGACACCAGTGGCAGTCACCACCACTTGTTGTTACTGGCGGGGCACACTATGCAGGCTCTGGAGCCAGCCAGACCCCTGGGGTTCAAATCCCAGCTCCACCGCTTCCTTGTTGTGTAACCTTGGGCAGCTGACTACAGTTCTCTGTCCCTGTTTCCTCCCATGTGGAATGGGAGCATGAATAGATCCCTGGTCCTGGGATTTTGTAGTGGAGATTAAATGACTGGCCAGAGCAAGCCTCTTCTACCTACTGGTGCAAATCTTTGAGGAAGGACCATGTTTCCTTGGCAGCCGTCATATCCCGCTGCCTGGTTGATAGTAGGAATTCTGTAAATATGAGTCAGAAAGACTGCACTTTAGTGTGGGTCTCTGTAGGAATCATTATCTTAACCCACTGGTTCTCAAGTTCTCAAACTGAGCCGCTCGTGATACCAGTTAATAACATGCTAATAACAGCCAGGCCGGGTGCGGTGGCTCATGCCTATAATCCTAGCGTTTTGGGAGGCTGACGTGGGTGGATCACCTGAGGTCAGGAGTTTGAGACCAGCCTGACCAATACAGAGAAACCCCGTCTCTACTAAAAATACAAAAATTTGCCGGGTGTGGTGGCGGGTGCCTGTAGTCCCAGCTGCTCAGGAGGCTGAGGCAGGAGAATCACTTGAACCCAGAAGGTGGAGGTTGCAGTGAGCTGAGATCGCGCCACTGCACTCCTGCCTGGGTGACAAGTGAGACTGTCTCAAAAAAAAAAAAAAAAAAAAAAAAATCACTCATGGCTGGGTGGTCAAGTCCAATGCCGGGCTTTAGGACAGGGGACACTTTGCACTTACTATGTGGCAAGCCTGGAATAAGCACTTAAGCCTCATGGTAACTGCATGATGTGGGGACTATCATTATGCCCATTCTACAGATGAGGAAACTGAGGCACAGGGAAGTTCAGCAATATACTAGCCATGAACCCACCTTCTTAGCCACTGGCCACACTATCTCTGATGGAACATCTCTGCAGAGGTGGCACAGCCTCTGCTACCTCCTGCCATTCCTTTGCCTTGCTTGGAGATCCCTCTTCTTCTGCTTCTCTTCCTGCTCCTCCCCCCTCCACTGGGCTTTCTCCCTACCTTGGAGGCTTCTTTGCTCCCCGCTCCTGAAGCGGCTCCCCTAGGGCTCATCCTGACCCTCCCTTCCCTCCAGGGGCTTCCTGGTAAGCACTTTCTCTGTGACTTGACAGACAGCAGGCCACTCGATATGGCTGCGCTTGGGACCATAATACCTGTAACCTCCCTCTTCTTTAAAGAGTTACCACAGGGGTCAAAACTGACACCACGTAATGCCTAAGACATGCTTTGCAAACTGTTAAATGCTGGACAAAGGTAACAGCTGTCACGGCTACCATGATCAGCTCCGTTCAGAAGTTGGTTCCCTCATCGTCTCCTCCAAACATTTTTGGCACAAGTTGTCAGCACCCAAATATGGCATCTGGGAGCTGGAATTCAGCAGCCTTCTAACAGGTTGTGAAAATATCCATTAGATGTTCAGGCTACAAAGCTCTGGGGTGGCGGGGGGGGCTTTCTCCAATGGAACTGCAGGGGAAACACAGGTTGGCCGAGAGAAGAGCATTATCCGACTGGGCCAGTGGGGCGGGACTCCAGGCTGCCTCCTGAGCCTCTTGGAGCTGTAAACAGGCGTGATTGTTTTGGCAGGAGGCATCCCACTGTCAAAGAGGAAGCTGATGAGATGCAGAGCAACCCAGACGCTTTCAACTTCTTCCACTCAAGGGTGGTGTGCTCAGTGGTATGAGCACCCGGTAGAGGGACAGGAGGGCAGACATTTAAGTCAACAGGTCTGAGTTTAAAGTCTAAGCAAAAAACGTGTCTGTGGTCCACTCTCAGTATCCCCATCTCCCTTGCTGGGAAAGATTTTGAACATCCTACCAACTTAATCATTGTTGGGGAAAACACAGTTTTGGGATATGCTGAGCTGGAGAGTGAGTCCTGAATTGTGTAAAATACTCCCCGACTGCTGGACTTCACCTGGTCTGGTAACTCTTACCTGGGCTCCATCCATTTTCCAGAGGAGGAAACTGAGGCTCAGCTAAATGCACCAAATGACACGTGGACACGAAATAGCTAATAAGAAGGACTGAGACGAGAACTGAAATCTTCTCTCTCCAAACCTGACCCCCTTGGCTTACTGGCTTGGTGACCTCGGGAGAGCTCGTGAACTTCTCTGAGCTTCTGTTTCCTTATCTGTGAAGTGGGGCTGATGTTAAGACCTATCCCTGAGAGCTGTGAGGGTTCAATGGGATTCTACACGGACACCACTTGGCCCAGCCGAAGAGTAAACACTGGGTAATGCTCCCCGTTATTACTACTTTAGGGCACACAGTTGTTACATAAATAGAGGAGTGGATGAATAAATAAAAACACTCTTATCTCTACCAGGGACTGGAAGTTTTCTTTGTAAGAAGCCCATGAACTGTAGGCAATTTCCTTTTGATGACAATAAAATGCCCACTGAAGCAGTTTATGGTGGCAGAAGAATTGGGCCTCGCTTCCTCTCTGATTCACATTCTTGAAGATCTTTCCAAATGCAGAGAAAGGGCTGGCCCCAGATCATCCGAGATGGTCTCTCTGGTGATGCTGACAAGGTGACGTTTTGGATGATTATGCAAGAAACCTTCCAAGAACTGACCCTCTGCTCCAGCAAAAAGCTTTGAATTTTGCAAAACTGTCGGAGCATAGCAATTTCTCATCTGGCGCTGGCTCACCCGGTGAGCTTTGCAGGCATCCCAGAATTGTCTCTGAAACACTCTGCCCAGCCCATTGCCCTCTGCTCACTCCTCGAGAATTAACAGATGTGAGCGCTAGAGGAGAGGGTGACAAGTGGCCCGAGACCTGGAAAAGCCGGGGTGGTAAGAGCGGGGCGCAGGCTTCTTGCTGGAGCGAATCCAAGGCGGCCCTGCCGGCTCCCTGGTGAATACAGAGAGCATCAGAGCACGCTCTGTTTCCACAGCACGATGTTCAAGGACCTGGTCCCCTGCCACATTCGCTCTGGGCTGCGGAGAGCTGGCTGCTTTCTAGTTTGTGTCCCTGAATACTGCACGTGCATCGGGACTGTGGTGCAAATAACCCCACAGGATAGACCAGTTTAGCTAGGGCTCTGGGATTACATAAACCACATATAATCCCCAACTCCAACACTGCCTTGGTGGGGCTTCCCCAGTAGCCAACCCACAGCAAGGACTAGAGTACAAGTGGTTTATTGTAAAGTGACTCCCAAAGCACCTCCAGGGGAGTGGACAAGTGAGAGAGGGAGAAGGAGGAAGGCGGAAGGGGGAATGAATGAACCCACCACCACCACCTGTGGTCTACAGAGGTTCAGGCCTGCCCGGGCTCGGGAGACTGCCTGGAGCTGACGTCAGATCATCCTGGTAGAGGGGAGGAAGTTGGTGTGTTCTGATCCAGCTCACTGTTCTGTGTTGGTCGAGGGCTGCGTGGGGCACTGCTCTCGGGCACTTCTGTCTTGGCCTGTGCAGGGGCTGAGTGGGCTCCCACAGCCCTTGGACAAGAGACTTAGGTCTTCAGGGCGAGGGGGATAGGGGTGCAGGCCCCCCAGTATCTGGGATATGAGATCCATCACCCAGGCTTGGATGGAAAGTATATTCAACGGAGGAAGTGCTCAAGGCATGAGGCGATTACTATTACAGTCTGCTACTCATGTGTCTGGAAGGGCCTCTTGATGCTGACTAAAATAACACAGAGTAGGAGCAACAAAAGGGAGACAGTGGGGAACAGAGAACAGCCCTGTGAGGGAGGTGTGATTATGACCTGTAAGAGTTAAAGAAAGAGGAAAGAAACATGAAAAGTGGCTCAACAGTTAAATGCAAGTTTATTTTGGAGGATGAACCTTAGAGGGGCTTCTGGCCGATTTTGGTCAGGAGCACTCTCTCTTACACAGACTAAGAGTATTTAAGAGTATTAAGGGTTTAAGAGCAAGAGCATTGTGGAACTTTCCAGAGAGATAGTAAACACTTATATGGTGAATTCTGTCCCCCTTGGACAGAATTCCAAGTCCCATGGACCCAAGGGCCTTCTATACATTTCTGTGACTGAAAGTCAGTTGAATGACTGAGAGTCACTAGGTTTAAGGTGGTCAGAGAATTTTGGAGCCATGGGGGCTTCTGAGCAATTTGAGTTCTCCCATCTCTGAGCACCTCTGATAGCCACAGCTGGCCTATGTTGAGCACAGACTCAATGCTGACCTTTCTTTTCTTTCTTTCTCTCTCTCTTTTCTTTTCTTTTTTCTTTTTCTTTTTCTTTTTTTTTTTTTTTGAGACAGAGTTTCACTCTTGTTGCCCAGGCTGGAGTGCAATGGCGTGATCTCGGCTCACTGCAACCTCCGCCTCCTGGGTTCAAGTGATTTTCCTGTCTCAGCCTCCCAAGTAGCCAGGACTATGGGCCCACGTCACCACGCCCAGCTAATTTTTGTATTTTTAGTAGAGATGGGGTTTCACCATGTTGGCCAGGCTGGTCTCGAACTCCTGACCTCAGGAGATCTGCCTGCCTCAGCCTCCCAAAGTACTGGGATTACAGGCATGAGCCACTGCACCCAGTTGGCCCTTTTCTTGCTTAACGTGAGAACGATCTGTCTTTCAAATACCCAACTTAGATGCCACGTCTTCTATGGTACCTTTTTTTATTTTTTTTTAGAGACACAGGATCTCCCGATGTTGTCCAGGCTGGACTCAAACTTGTGGGCTCATGCGATCCTCCCACCTCTGCCTCTGGAGGAGCTGGGTCTACAGGTGGATGCCAACGTACCCTGTATGGCACCTTTTTCTGCCTGTATTGGTTCCTCAGGGCTGTTGTAACAAGTTACTATAAACTAGGTGACTTAAAAGGACAGAGATTTATTCTTCCATGTTTCTGGAGGCCTGAGATCCAGGCATCAGCAGGCCCCCTGTGAAGGTTCTGGGAACACTGTCTCCTTGCCTCTTCTGGCCGCTGGTCTCTGGCTGTGGCAGCATCACCCCAGCCTCTGCCTCCACCTCTGCCTTCACTGGGCTTTCTTCTCCGGGCCTCTGCCTGTCTTCTCATTTTCTGTCTCTTTTAAGGACACCTGTCATTGGATTTAGGGCCCACCCTAATCTAGGATCTCATCTCGTGATCCTTACCTTAATTACATCTGCAAAGACCCTTATTCCGAATAAGGGCACGATCCGAGGCTCCAGAGGACCTATCTTTTGGGGAGTGCTATTCAACCCACTGCACTACGTGTTGTAAATTTTCTTTGATTTCTACAGCATTGGTTAGAATTAAGTCTGTTTCAGGTACAGACTGCAGCAACTTAACCAAACAGGGGCCTGTTTTCCTCCTGTCACAGGCACTCTTTTTCATTGTTGTTGTTTTTGTTTGTTTTTTGAGACAGAGTCTTGCTCTGTCGCCGGGGCTGGGGTGCAGTGGTGCGATCTCGGCTCACTGCAACCTCCGCCTCCTGGGTTCAAGTGATTCTCCTGCCTCAGCCTCCTGAGTAGCTGGGATTACAGGTGTGCACCATCACACCTGGCTAATTTTTGTATTTTTAGTAGAAATGGGTTTCACCATGTTGGTCAGGCCGGTATCGAACTCCTGGGCTCAAGTGATCTGCCCACCTTGGCCTCCCAAAGTGCTGAGATTATGGGCACGAGCTGCCCTTAGGCTGGCAGCTTGCAGGCCAGCGGGAGGGCTTTAAGGAGCCATCAGGGACCCAGGCTTCTCCTGGACTTCTAATGCCACCGTCATCAGCTACAATTTTAGTTTCTGTGGTTGTAAGAAGGCAGCTCCATCTCTGGGCACCAAGGCTGCATCCTAGACATGGCAAAGGAGGAAGGCCAAGGCCAGAGGCTAAGAGGTTCTGCTTCTCCAGAAGCTTCCATGCAAACCCCACCCAGGGTTGTCTGTGGACACCCATAGACCAAAACTGTGTCCTCTGATCAGGGGAATATTTTCCACAGGGCACATTGCTGCCCTGCCTCTAAATGGGTTTCTGATGGAAAGAAAGAGGTGAGAATTAGTGGTGAGTAGGCAACAGTGATGATCACTGGGTAATCATATATAATGTCACCTATAAGAAACTAAACTCCACAGCATATGCATGTCCCCAGGTCACTACAGAAGAGCCTCAGTATTTTAAAGGACACGCGATAGTATGTTTGTAGATGCCTGTCATGTTTCTCAACCTCTGCCCTTCTGCGTTGCTGCAGCCAGTCGCCTGTCTGCACGTCGCCTGTCTGCACACCGCCGCCTGTCTGCACACTGCTGCCTGACCCTGAGGGAGGCTGGGGTCTGGTGTGGGCACTAAGGTATGCCCAGAGGAGCGGCATCAGGAGCAGCAGCTGGTGGTGATGCCACCACCAGGAGACACCATCAGAGCCAGGAGGTGGCAGGCACACTGCAGGGACAGCCGCCCAGGCAGAGCAGCCCACAGGAGGGACGTGAACTGCAAGCTCATCTCCTCTGAACCCAGTGACATCAGCCTATCAGAGCCTTAACTCCGCTGGCATTCTGAACCCTGGGTCAGGTCAGGAAGCAGAAAATAAAAACGGCCTGGAAACTTCTCTGCCTCTTTAGGAAGTGGCACTTTCTTTGGATCCATCCGTGTGACACCTGTGCTCAGTAGATGTCTGGTGAATGATTGATTCGACAAGGTAACAAGGTGCCAGCAGGAGGCTAAATGGGTTTTTAATGACCTGTAAATCATCATCTCAGATCACAGCGTCTCTGAGTTGGGAGGAACGTGTTGTCTAGGGGACATGTTGTCTCATCTCCGTTTGCGTGCCTCTCATGTCGGGATGCTCACTGCCTTGCAGAACAGCCGGTATTACTGCTCTACAGGTCTGAAGGTAGACAGGGCTTCCTCAGGTTTAGTCAAGAGCCATTGCCTTCTCAATCTCACTAGTTCGTCCTGATTTTGTGCCCACAGAATCACACAAAATAAACCCAGTTATTCTTCAGATTCCACTCCCTGCCCCTAATTATAGAAAGGCATAATTTTCTCCGTATGTAGGTGCTTTGCGTTCCGTTTTGCTTTGTTTTCTGTGTTTATTTACTCAACAAAGCTGTATTAAGCACCTCCTTTGTGCCAGGGACTGTATGAAGTGCTGGGGTTACAATGGTGAAGGATTCCAGCTCGCAGGAAACCTAAGAATCAAACGGGGAAGATAGGTGAGGACAACGATGGTTGCGGTGAAATTCACATGACACACAATTAACCATTTTAAAGTGTACAAGTCAGTGGCATTCAGCGTGTTCACAATCTTGTGTAACCACCAACTCTGGCTTCAAAACTTGTCACCACCCCAGAATGCACCCATTAAATAATCACTCCCCATTCTCTGCTTCCCGATCTCCTGGAAACCACTAATGTGTCTTCTCTCTCTACGGTCTAACCTATTCTGGATATTTCAAATATTTATGTATTTACTTGTTTTATTTATTTATTTTTTTGAAGACCAAGTCTCGCTCTGTCGCCAGGCTGGAGTGCAATGGCACGATCTCGGCTCACTGCAACCTCTGCCTCCTGGGTTCAAGCGATTCTCCTGCCTCAACCTCCCTCGTAGCTGGGACTACAGGCATGAGCCACCACGCCCAGCTAATTTTTGTATTTTTAGGAGAGACGGGTTTCATCATGTTGGCCAGGCTGGTCTCGAACTCCTGACCTCAAGTGATCCACCCGCCTCGGACTCCCAAAGTGCTGGGATTACAGGTGTGAGCCACTGTGCTCAGCCCTGGATATTTCATATAAAAGGAATCTTCTATCATGTCATCTTTTGTGGCTGACTTCTTTCACGTAGCATAATGTTTTCAAGGTTTACTCAAGTTGTAGCATGTATCAATACTCTATTCTTTTTTATGGTTAAAAATATTCCATTGTATGGTATGTCACATTTTGATTATCCATTTATCCATTGATGGATGTGTGGGTTGCTTTCACCTTTGGCTATTATGAATAATTGTTGCTATAAATATTTGTATACAAGCCCAGGCCCGGTGGCTTACGTCTGTAATCCCAGTGCTTTGGGAGGCCAAGGCTGGTGGATCACCTGAAGTCAGGATTTCAAGACCAGACTGGCTAACACGGTGAAACCCCATCTCTACTAAAAATACAAAAATCAGCTGGGCGTGGTGGTGTATGCCTGTAATCCCAGCTACTCGGGAGGCTGAGGCAGGAGAATCGCTTGAACCTGGGAGGCAGAGGTTGCAGTGAGCCGAGATTGCACCACTGCACTCCAGCATGGGTGACAGAGCAAGACTCTGTCTCAAAAAAACAAAAACAAACCAAAAATATTTGTATCTAAGTTTCTGTGTGGATGTTTTTTCATTTCTCTTGGATATGCACATAGGAATGGAATTTCTGGAACATAGAGAAACTCATGTCCTAGAAACTTGTGTCCTTTTTTTTTTTTTTTTTTTAAGACAGAGTCTCGCTCTGTTGCCTAGGCTGGAGTGTGGTGGTGCGATCTCAGCTCACTGCAACCTCCACCTCCCGGGTTCAAGTGATTTTCCTGCCTCAGTCTCCTGAGTAGCTGGGACTAAAGATGTGTGCCACCACACCTGGCTAATTTTTTGTATTTTTGGTAGAGACGGGGTTTCACCATGTTAGCCAGGAAGGTCTCTATCTCCTGATGTGATCCGCCCGCCTTGGCCTCCCAAAGTGCTGGGATTACAGGCGTGAGCCACTGCACCTGGCATTTTCACTTTTTAAGAAATGGCCAAACTGTTTTTCACGGTGACTGCACCACTTTATGCTGTCACCAGCAATATATGAGGGTACCAATTTCTCAGCATCCTTGCCAACACTTCTTATTTTCATGTTTTTGGATGATAGCCATCCTGGTGAGTATACAGGCACCTCATTGTGATTTTGCTGTGCATCTCCTTAATTGCAAATGGTGCTGAGCATCTTCTCACATGCCTGGTGGCCATTTGTATATCATGTTTGGAGAAATGTCTCTTCAAGTCCTTTGCCCACTTTTTAATTGGGTTGCATGATGGTTAGTTTCATGTGTCAATTTGACTGGGCCACAGGGTGCCCAGATGTTTGATGAAACATTCTCTCGGGTGATTCTGTGAGGGTGCTTGGGGGTGAGTTCATATTTAAATTAACTGAATAAAGTGATTGCCCTCCTTAATGTGGGTGAGACTCATCCAATTAGTTTAAGGCCTGAATGGAACAAAAAGGCTGACCCTCCTCCAAGGAAAAGAAAATTTCTTTCACTGCCTTCAGCCTGGGACATTGGCTTTTTTCCTGCCTCTGGACTCAGAAGCTACACCATCAGCTCTCCCGGGCCTCCAGCTTGCCGATTCATCCTGCAGATGCTGGATCTTGTTCATCTCCCTAATTGTGTAAGCCAGTTCCTTACAATACATTTTTTTAAAAAGTAGATGGAGTTTTGCTCTTGTTGCCCAGGCTGGAATGCAATGGCATGGTCTCGGCTCACTGCAAGCTCCACCTCATGGGTTTAAGTGATTCTCCTGCCTCAGCCTCCCGAGTAGCTGGGATTACAGGCATGTGCCACCACACACAGCTAATTTTGTATTTTTAGTAGAGACAGGGTTTCTCCATGTTGGTCAGGCTGGTCTCAAACTCCCAACCTCAGGTGATCCACTCACCTCAGCCTCCCAAAGTGCTGGGATTATAGGCGTGAGCCGCCGCGCCTGGCCACAAATCTTTTTATGTACTACATACATGTGTGTATACACACACACGCACACGTACATATACAAGTTGAGAACTCTCAGATCTGAAAATCCGAACTCTGAAATGCTCCAAAATCGGAAACTTTTTGAGAGTCATTGTAATGCTCATTGGAGCAGTTTGAATTTTGAATTTTTGGATTTGGAGTGCTCAGTCAGTAAGTATAATGCAAATACTTCACAACCCAAAACAATTCAAAATATTTCTGCTCCCAAGCATTTGGATAAGGGATACCGAGGCAGGAGGATAAGAAGGGAGCCAAAAATACCAGGCCTCTGTCCCATTTGCTGAACCGCCTCTTGTAAACAGTCTTCTGGGTCTAAATAAACCAACATCAGATTCACCCAATTTGAATCTTCCTAGACTAACGTGTCTGAGCGGCCGCAGATGCCTTGGGGACGGGGAATCTTTATTGGGAAGGCAGAGAGGGAAAGAGGCTGAATGCTTTGAGAAGTGATTGCTTCGATGAAGTCATCCTTCTAAAGTGTTTAGCTGTGTCGGGCACAAGTAGGCACTCAGAAATTATTTGTCAAGTCAGTGAATACATGTTTGCAATTTTCACTTTTATTGGCTGTGTGGTTTGGGCAAGTTGCCTAACCTCTCTGAACCTTCCTGTATAAAACAGACAGACATCTCTTCCTTGGATGGCTACAGTGTGGATTAAGACACAGTGCCTTAGTCCATTTGGACTGCTATAACAAATACCTTAGACTGGGTGATTTGTAAACAACAGAAATTTATTGCTCACAGTTCTGGAGGCTGGGAAGTCCAAGATCAGGGTGCTGGAAGCCTCGGTGTCTGGTGAGGGCTCCTGCTTCACAGATGGCTCCCTGTTGCTATAGCCTCACATGGTGAAAGGGCAAAGGGCTAGGAGCCTCCCTCAGGGCTCCTGTATGAGGACACTCATCCCATCCATGAGGGTTCCACTCCTATGACCCATCACCTCCCAAAGGCCCCACCTTCTAATACCATCGCCTTGAGAGTTGGGTTTTGACTGTAAATTTTGGAGGGACACAAACCTTCAGACCATAGCAGATGGTATATGCAAAGTGTCCAGCAAGAAGGAGGAAGACGCAGATTTGGAATCCAGCTCTGTCCAGCCCCAGAGCTACAGCCCAGCACAGTAATATTATCCAGGGTCATGGTTGATAGCAGAGGGCAGCTCAATCCCAACTTCCCACCCATCCTTTCTCTCCGTGGAGTCTTTGTTCTGATGCTCCTGGCTCTTCCTTCTCCCCTGAGTCCCCTGTCTCCTAGCTCTGGGACCAGGGCTAGGAGATCCAGGGATCCAGTGATCATTCGTCACTCCATGAAGCTGGGCCCTCCCAGCTCTTATTAAAACCACTCAGAGACAGATTGATTTGGGGCCCTTCCTCTGGCCTGATCTTTCTCCTTCCTGCTCCCAGCCTCTCAGACAAAAAGGCATAGAGGTAAGCAGCAGACCTCCTCTGACCACGACAATGAAGAGAAGGAGCTGCATTCAACAGATGAGAAAACCCAGAGGTGGCTGGTGGTGCAGGTGTCAGGGTGGGGGTGGCTGGAGACTGAGGAACTGGAGCCCAGTGATACCGGGCCACAGAGGGGTATGCTGGGCAGGGAGGACTTCCTGTCATGCCTGCATTCCTTACTGAGTTAGCAGGTCCCTATGGATGGCACCACGGCAGGGGTGGCACAGCAGGGGCCAGGGGCCAAGCCCTGTTCTGCTCTGCACTGCTGTATGGCCTTGAGTGAGTCACAAGCCACGCTGGGCCTTTATGACCACATCTGCATCAGGGTGGGTGAAGCCCAGCATCTTTTCGATGCCAGGTTCTGGGATTTAGCAGGACCCCTGCAGATGTGCCCTGCTCTCAGGCATTGCGTGGTCTTTGGGAGAGGTGGACGGGAATCAGATTGTCACATATTGCTTTTTTTTTGTTTTTCATTTCACTTACAGGAGTGGTGCAGGGGCTCTAACCTCAGCTGGGGATGATGATCCAGAGTAGATTCCTGAGGATGAAGAGGATTGAGCCAGGGAAAGGCGGACTGGGGAGGACAGGGAGGCAGAATGGGCCAGGCTGAGGGAGAAGGGCTGGGATGGAGGCTGGGTCATGCCCGCAGGCAGGAACTCTGTGTTTAGCTCCGGGATTTGAGTCTATAGATTGGGCAGTCACTGGAAAGATTTAAGCAGAACAATGTGATTTGATCTATGTTTTGGAAAGAGCCCTTGGGCTCTGGGTGGAGAGGGGAGAGGGAAGGGGAGAGGAGGCCAGGAGACAGGCTGGGGACCACTGCAGTGGTTCATGGACACAAGGGCGGTCCCACCAGTGTCTCCCAGAGACGGGGAGAAGCCAGCCCCCTCGACACAGTGAAGGTTGCAGTGTAGAAAGAAGCCAAACCCGTGTTACAGACACTGACTGGATATTAGTCGCATTTGAACAGATGCCCGTGTCTGAACTGGAGACTCTTTACAAATGGGAGACCCAGGCTGCCAGGGTCCTCTATGTCGGGCCCAATCCCACCTGTGATGGGGCCCAGATTCAGGTGGTGGCCAAGGGCAAGAGACATGGCTGGGTGGAGCACGACGTGGGAGTCAGGAGGAAGAGGGCTTGGCGAATGACTGCTGGGGTCAGCAAGGCTGTCCCTTGTCATTTCACCTCCCCTGCCACACTCCTGTGCTCCCCTCCCATCCCCGCTCCACAAGATGCCCAGCGCTGTCACCCTGCGCAGTGCACAGTGGTATGTTGAGTCATTAAGCCCTGCATTTAATTCCAGCTCTGCCTCTTGCCGGCTGTGTGTCCCCAGAGGGCCTTGGCTTTCTTGCCTGAAAAGGGGTAATGGTAGTGCTTATTGCCGAGGCTTGTTGAAAGGAGGGAATGAGATGTCGTGGTTTAGTAAATAGAACCCTCCCAGCCCCAAGGTGGCCGCCATTACTGCTGCCTCTGTTATCCTGCAGCAACAGCACAGGGGCCCTGAGCCTTTGCAGGGAAGCCATTTCCTCCTTGACCTTCCCAGGCGCCAGGCAGAGTCTTTTCAAAACAGGGTCCTGGAGCCAATGCCCTGCATCCCCGGAGAGGTCAAAGGGCCATGCTCTCCGATGCGTGGCTGCCGCACCATTTGCTGCCCTGAGTCTGAATTGCATGGTGTGGGCTGTCATGCAGGTGCAAAACAAGAGGCACTGAGGCCACTCCAGGCCGGCGGGCAGCTGTCACGGTCATCCTGACCTGCCTGTCCTCTCACAGGGCTCTGACCTGGTTTCTGGGTGAAATGCTCCAGCTCCCCAGCCCCCGCCCCTCCGCCTGCATTCCACAGAGACCCAGCATGGGGTGGGCCCTCTTCCTCTTCCCCAACCCCACCTCGGTGTCCAGAGTTGGGCCCTCTGAGACCCCACATGGAGACCCAAGTCTGCATTGGTCCTGACTGTTGTGACAAGCATGTGTGTATACCAGTGCCCTCATGCCTGCCCACATGCACGTGCACATTCCCACTCCCACGCCCATTCCCACGTTCTCCACCTCTGGCTCACATGCCACCTTTATGCAGGCCCTGGCACCTGGCTGAGCCCCTGGCAGCTGCAGTGTTGACCCAGTTCCCAGTGTTGGCCTTGAGTCCCCTCCCAGGCCTAGGACTGCTTGCTCTGAGCCTGGCTACCACCCTGGATGGGGCCTGCCCATCCCTGCCCCTCAGCCTGGGTCCTGATGGGTTGTCTGCCCCAGGCTGGGTCCTCAGGGAGAGGCTTCCTGACAGCCCTGCCTAAGGGCAACACCTCAGAGAGCAGGGGAGGTGCAGGGCATGGGGTCTGGTGAGAGAGAGACTACCACTCCAATGCCCCGTCCCCACCCAGGGAAATCTAAGATAACTTCCCCAAGGCTGTCTTGGGGAACAGCAGAAGTCATTCTGTAGGCCATGTTCACCCCCAGCATCTGTCCCCACTTTTCATTTCCTCAGGGGTGCCCCTCTCCCACCCTCAGGCCATGAGCCTTGTGTGTGACTGACTCCACCTATCTCCAATCAGGATCCCTCCTCCCGGCCTCTGTGTCTGACTCAGGAAGGGATACAGGCTCTGGAGGTGATGCTGGCGTTGGGGTCCTTGATCCTCCCCGTGGTTGCTGTGTGACTTTTAAATTCTACGTGCCTTACTTTCCTCATCTATACGAGGGATGTAATAATAGCACGCATTTCATAGGGCTGTTGTGCAGATGGAATCCTGTAAAGGACTCAGCACAGAGTAAGTGCTCAGTAAACGTTAGTTGCTAGTATTAATGGGACTAAATTTGGGGCCTTCTGATAGAGTGTTTGGAAACAAGAAATTCTTTTTTTTTGCTGGTAATGCTGAATGTTCACCTTGAGCTGCTGCGGGAATCTTGCCATCATGAAGGCAGAGCCCTCCTGATAACAAATTCAGCACAAAGGAAAGCAGTGCTCAGAGAGAGGAAAAGAGGGACTTAGTCCTGATGATATCACTTGAATCCCTTGATCCAGCTGTTCCTGAAGACCTACCCCTAACTATTCAGGCACATAAGCCAATCTAGTCCTTTGTTTCCTTCCTTTTTAGCTTAAGTTACTTGAGTTGGGGTTCTGTGATTTGTAACAAAAAGTCTTAATGGTATCCATCCATCTATGTGTCTATCCATCCATCCACCCACTCATCCATCCATCCATCCATCCATCCATCCATCCATCCATCCATCCATCCCCCCACCCATCCATCCATTCATCCATCCATCCATTCACCCACCCATCCATCCATTTACCCATCTGCCCACCCATCTACCCATCCATCCATCCATCTATCTATTTATCCATCCATCCATCCACCCACCCATTCATCCATCCATTCATCCATCCATCCATCCACCCATCCACCCACCCATCCACCCATCCATCCAGACACCCGTCCACCCACCTATCCATCCATCCATTCATCCATCCATCCATCCACCCACCCATCCACCCATCCATCCACACACCCATCCACCCATCCACCCACCCATCCACCCATCCATCCACACACCCATCCACCCATCCACCCATTCATCCATCCATCCATTCACCCACCCATCCATCCATTTACCCATCCGCCCACCCATCTACCCATCCATCCATCCATCTATCCATCCATCCATCCATCCATCCATCCATCCATCCATCCACCCACCCATTCATCCATCCGTTCATCCATCCATCCATCCATCCATCCACCCACCTACTCAACCATGGACCTGCATTCAAACCCCAATACTAACAAATCCTATCTTTGTGGGCTTAGACACATCACTTCCCCTCTCTGAGACTTAGTTTTTTAGAGAATGGGAGTTTCATCACCAACCTTATGGGGTGGTGTTAGGGAGTAAGTGGGTAACCTCTGTAGAGTGCCATGCTTAGTACCTAGCGCAGAAAAGAGGCTGTTCCCTTCCATTCCCTCCTATCACATCTTTTCTAACTGTCGCAATCTGGCCCCCACCCCCTGCCCAGATGCATCTGGAAAGCCAATGCCTGACTAGGCCTGGGTCTTCCTCAGCAAGCAGAGTCTGACTGGTACAACCTTTATTGCTTCTCCAGCATTTTCCAGAAGAATGGTGTCATTAGAGGGCCACAGGGGATGGGGGGAGTAAAAAATAACATAAACAAACTGAACAGAAACGCAGGAGGGTGGCAAGAGGGGCTGAGATTGAGTGTTCAGGGCAGAGAGGTGGAAGACCTGGGGCAGTCAGTGCTTCTTAGCTTTCAGCCACCAGAGTGGAGAATTCTGCAGAAGAAAATGACAAAGGAAAGTGAGTCAGAGGCTGGAATGCAAGAGAGACTGTCCATACCTGACTGCAGGGCCCTGGGTGGTGCTTTCTCTGGGTTCTTGCTTCTGCTGCAGGAGTCCCAGAGTGTGAGTGTGAACATGAATGAATGAATAAATGAATGAGTGGGCAGATGAGTGAAGTGAGGTGGAACATGATGGGTCTGTAATCCCAGCTACTCCAAAGGCTGAGGCAGGAGAATTGCTTGAACCCAGAAGACAGAGGTTGCAGTAAGCTGAGATTGTGCCACTGCACTTCACCATGGGCAACAGAATGAGACTCCGTGTCAAAACAAAATAAAACAAAACAACAACAGAAAAAAAAAGAAAGAAAAAATAAAATGCAGTGTTGTGATGTGGGGAGATCACAGGCTGGGGATTGAAAGTTAGGGCTTCTAGGCCTAGTCTGGCCCTATTTGCTGGAAAATGTATCTGTCTGGGTTTTGGTTTCCTCATCTGTCAGTGGAGTGAAGAGAGGGGCCAGTAATAATTCCTTGGGAAAGACAAATAAAAAACTGGTCGTGAAATGGCTTCAAAAAGGCCACAAAAAGTATCTGGGACTCATTTGAGGTGAGCTGCGTCCTCCCTGGACTTTGTATGGAATACAAATGTAAAACCCCACCTATGCAGTTTCTTAGTTTTCATCATTGTACTGTGGTTATGTAAAATATTAACATCGGGGGAGCTGGGTGAAGGGTGTACAGGACTCTCTGTACTATCATTGCAATTCTTCTGTATATCTACAATTATTTCAAAATTTAAAAAGTGAAAAAACACACACAAAAAAAACCAAACCAACACATGCTGTGTTGTAGAAATAACCTGGCACTGGGCTGGGCACGGTGGCTCACCCCTGTAATCCCAACACTTTGGGAGGCCGAGGCAGGTGGATCACGAGGGCAAGAGATTGAGACCATCCTGGCCAACATGGTGAAACCCTGTCTCTACTAAAAATACAAAAATTAGCGGGACGTGGTGATGCGTGCCTGTAGTCCCAGCTACTTGGGAGGCTGAGGCAGGAGAATGGCTTGAACCCAGGAGGTGGAGGTTGCAGTGAGCCGAGATTGCGCCACTGCACTCCAACCTGGTGACAGAGCGAGACTCTGTCTCAAAAAATAAATGAATGAATGAATGAATAAATAAATAAATAAATAAATAAATAAATAACCTGGCACTGCCCCTGGCCAGATGAAGGGACACATAACATACCTGGGTGCCTCACTTTTCTGAGGTTTGACTTAGGAAATAGACACCATGCTCTCCTGTCCCTAGGGTGTCCTAGGATAGGAAAGGTGGGTGACCTGGATATGGGGGATGCAGGGCGGGACCGAGAGTGAGGGTCCACCAGCTGGTCTTGAAACTCCAAGGCTCTCTGGCCGAGTGGTAACAGCAGTGCCAAGGATGGAGTATCAAATAAATACAAAAACAACAAACACTTGTACAGAGTCCCTCCCACAGGGCAGGTGTGAAAGTGCTTACTTTCTCAGCCAGGAGTCTGTGATCTTCCAGGACCTCGGTGGGGCAGGTGGTTATTTTGAGATGTCTTTTATTCGTAGTACTTTTATTAATTATAGCTAGTAACTAACATTTATTGAATGCCAATGTGGGAAGCATTTTGCATATATTATCTCACTGAATCCTCACGACTACTCCATGAGAGACACACCTTTGCCTGTATTTTACAGATGGGGAAACAAACTGAGGCTCGAAAGTTAAGCAGCTTGACCGTGGTCACACAGCAGACATGATTCAAGCTAGAAATGCTTTTAGGCTTCCTTCTTCATCCCAGTAGTTTCTGACCTACTTTGACCTAGGTATAGAGTGACGCATGTCCCAGCTCAAATATCACCACCCCATCTCATTAGTCCTTTTTTATTTACTTCATAGTCCTTGGCACTCTCTGAAATGATCTTATATATGCACTTATTTTTGTCGGTCTCCCCCTACTAGAATACAAACTCTGGAGGGCAGGGGAGCCTCTCTCTCGTTCACTGCTCTCCTGGCAGCCACAGTGTTCCTGGCACACAGTAGGTGCTCGTAAATAAGCACTGGGTGGATGGATGGAGGGATGGATGGACAGATGGAGGGAGGGATAGTGGGACGGAAGGATGGAGTAGATGGATGGAGGGATGGATGGATGGATGGATGGATGGATGGATGGATGGATGGATGGATGAGGAGTTGGTGGATGGATGGAGGGAAGGAGAGAAGTATGAATGGCTGGATGGATAGATGGAGGATGGATGGATGGATGGATGAATGGATGGATGGATGGATGGATGGATGGATGAGATGGCTCATGAGTCCTTCTTAAGGTTCAACAAGCTCTAACTTACTTCATATAATTCACATGACAGTCTGGGAGGATTCTAATTTTATAGATGGGGAAATGGAGGCTGGGAAGGTGAGGTGTCAGGGTCATGTGGAAAACAAGAGCCAGAGCCAGGACTTGGCCTCCGGCCTCAGGAACCCCCTACACGAATGTGGAGAGGCTACTTCTGAGAGGGCTAGCGTCCCGGCTCAGGCAGAAGCATGAGCCCTCTCCAACTTAAACCTGTCATTTCAGCCAGCACTGGCATTCCCTGTTTGGGGACACTGAGTTTCTCTGTCCTGGGATAAAGGATGCATGAGCCTGTCTGCCATTGCCTGCTCGTGGAGAGACTGTCAAGAGGGGAAGCTGGTCCTCTCTGTGCTCCAGCCTGCACTGACCCCTTCATCCTCACTCTAGAAATTATGGGCTCTCAGGCTGCTCATCGGTAAAGAGTCCGTTGATCACCTTCACACTAGATGGGATTTGGTGCAGCTGGTGTGATGGGGGCCCAGGGACACCAATGAGGGACTCTCCAGTGATGGAAAGTCAGGCATTTTGGAGTCAGACTTTGGGAGGTACTTTGGAGCTGTGGGGTTTTTGAAAGCCTCTTAAATCAGCCCCTCTGCCCACCTTGCAATCTATTCTGAAGCAGCCAGGACATCACAATAGCCACATGCACTGGCCTTCAGCAGAGAACACGGAATTCTAATTTTATCCCCTCAGAACCTTCAACAGGGGACTTTGTAGATAAATTGAGGGCAGGAGCCACCTCTTCCGTGCCTTTCATGTCTGCCTCAGGGCTGAGCTCTTAGGAGCCAGTCAATTAACTAACGGGTCTCCTAGCCAAACCCTTCCTCTAAAATGCCCAGGTCTCTCCTTAAAGAAAAACAAATAACTGGCTGGGTGCGTTGGCTCATGCCTGTAATCCCAACACTTTGGGAGGCCGAGGTGGGTAGATCACAAGGTCAGGAGTTCGAGACCAGCCTGACCAACATGGTGAAACCCCGTCTCTACTAAAAATACAAAAGTTAGCCAGGCATGGTGGCGCGCACCTGTAATCCCAGGTACTCAGGAGGCTGAGGCAGGAGAATGGCTTGAACCGCGGAGATGGAGATTGCAGTGAGCTGAGATCACACCACCACACTCCAGCCTGGGTGACACAGTGAGACTCTGTCTCAAAAAAAAAAAAAAAAACCCACAAACAAAGATCCCATAAACTCTAGGTCAGCTGAACGGGCAGTAGGTAGGATTCCAGGATGGCGAATGCAGCTTTGAACGATCAGGTTCTAGTCTTGGCTTTGGCATCTGCTGCTGTCCTTGGACAACACACCTCATCCTCCCTGGTCTGGTTTTCTTATGAGTGAGTGTTGGGTCTAGAAGACGCCTTTCTGGCTGTCACATGGTGTTTGGAGCAAGCAAGCTGGGGGTAACACCCAGCTCCCATTTCTTGTTCCTGTGGCCTTCAACTAGATGCTTCACCTCATCTGTCAAATGGAGCTCATGATAGTACCTACTTCCTTAAGTTGTTCAGAGGAGCCAGCACTAAAGCTCTTGGTCACAGGCCTGATGCACAGCAAGCTCTCGGTATCCGGTGATGTTGCAACCAAAGTGTTTCTATACCTCAAGCCACTTTGAAACCAAACCTATAAAATGCCTGGCTACTGCCTGGCAGAAGCAGGAGGCTCTAAATGGTACTGTAACTGGTAATTGTTAGCATCATTGTTGTTCATGTTGCCATTGTTTGTCTCCATGATCCCAGTATTTCCTGCCTCCATCCCGGCACCTACCTGCAACCGTCCAGCAACCCCGGACCTACGTCTGAATCTTGTTCCATCACTACCTGGCTAGGTGGCCATCAGTCACTACTTTAGCTCTCTGAAGCTCAGTTTTCTCATTTGTAAAGTGGGTATAATAATGCCTGTTTAGATAGCTATTAGAAAGACCAGAAGCGGTAACATGACTGGCACATAGTAACTTCTAAGTGTTAGTTCCACCTCCTGTGTGGATCTCCCCAGCACAACGGACACAGGTTGGAGCTTTGACATAACATTAACCACGAAAGTCCTGAAACTAAGCAGGAAAAGGAAGATATAAACAGAGGGCATGGAAAACCTAAAGAACAACCAGCTGACCTGGTACAAGTTTCCAATCCATCTATCCCATCAGTGAGACGAATAGCATCCCACCTCCGGCACACCCATCCACGGCAACTTAGTTCCTGATCCTCAGTTTCCTCGTCTATAAAATGGGGATACTGGGACTATCTCCTTATAGGGTTATGGTAAAGGCTCCATGAGATAACGGAGAAGGAGTACCCAGCACAGTGCCTGGCACACAGTGGGAATGCGACTAAATCAACTCTTAATGTTGACAGGTAGAAGAGACAGTCTTCCTTTGGAGGCATCCAGAATCATCATTCTCTTCTAAGACATGCAAGTACAGCAGTACCTTTGCAGGCTAAAACCTCGCCCAACCCCCTCTGGGGCCAGCTCGCAGATGTCGTCATTGTCCAATCAGAAAGAGACGAAGGAGGTAGACGGTAGGGACGGGGGTGGGAGGGAGGCAGCAGAGGGAGGATCAGAGAACTGGAGGATTCTGTTCTTTTCTTTCCCTTAGGAAACTGAAATTAGCCTAATTAGGTCTGCCCTAGTCCAAGGCTGTGGGGATTGGACAAATTTAGAAGCTATTGACAGGTGAGACCGGCACACAGTGATGGCCCAAAGCGAAACTGAGCCAGCCATTGAGTCAGCGGCTGGAAGGCTCTTTCCCTCCCTCTGTCGTGATGACCGTGATGACCGGGATGAAGGAGCCGGCCTCCTGGTTTATCACCTCGCCTCTAAATAGCTCCCGGGCTCGGTTTCTTATAAATTGGTATCTCAAACAGGGATCACCTTCCCATCCTGGAGAACTGGGAGGCAGAGTCACTCCGGGTCAAGCCAGATAGCCACAAGGAGGCCGCGTCAACAGTTCTGCGGCTCACTCTGTGCCAGGCACCGCGCAGTGTGTTATTCCACTTCATCCTCGTCGGTTCTCTTATCTTCATTTTATTTACAGAGAAACTGAGGCTGAGTGTCACTCAGCTAGAAAGATTCCAACAGGCGTGGCCGGGGCCAGGGTGCGTCTCTTCCTCAAAGGTTGGAGTTAAATGGCCCCGCATTCTAACTCAAGCTGCAACCCCCAGAGGCAGAAGCAGAGGGATGCATGGAGGGGAATGTCTTTTTCCACCAAGCAGCTGCTCCCTTTCACAGAAGGCCAGTTATGTAAGGAGGACTGCTTCCTCTCCCCTTGCTAAATCTTTTCTAGTGCAGCATAAGGCCAGAGCTAGGGAAAGTCCACACGGGAATAAAAGGAGCAGCTTGCTAAGCACAGAAGCCATTTATAACTAAAACGTCTCAGCTCAGCTTAGGGGAGGGAGTGGTGGAGTCAGGAGACCCGGGTCCCGTTGGGCCAAGGACTTGCTATGTGACTTTGGCACTTACTGTCTACGGGGCTTTGGTTTTCACGTCTCTCAGTGGGGATCACAGTGTCCCCTAGACCTCACTGAGCTGGTACCAGGGTGCAGTGAGATGGGACAAAGCATAGTGCACCTTAGGGCTCTGCCCTCAAAACCCTGGGCTGGCCTTGATATGAGCATCTTGTCCTACTTAGAAATCAAATCCCCATAGAGGCCGGAGAGCTAGAATTACAGGGAGACCGGCAAATTCTCCTTCTATCCCTCTCACTTTTCTCCTGCTTTAGACTCCATTTCATTTCTGTTGAGGATTGAGATTCCACCACTTTCAAAAGGTTTTAGGTGGGTGACAAGCAAAGCATTCCCATAAAATAAGAGGAAAGGAATCATTTCCAGAACATTCCCTTCATTTGAGCAACAACCCTGTAGGGTGAGTATTTTTCTCCCCACTTTCCAGGTGTGGGAATGGATGTCATGAAAGAGGAAAAGATACAGCCATTCCCACGGCTGACCCCCAACATTTGGCTTTCTAATTTCTGCCTGACTCAGGGGCTCCACCACAGCCCAAGGCCTCACGCTATCGCTCCGCCTCTCACAGTAAATAGGCTACTTAAAGATAAAAGAGAACAGATTTTGCCAAAGGGAAGCAGAAAAGGTAAATTCTTTCAGGCATGGGAGTGAGTGGCGAGGGGGCTGCAAGGTTAGACAATAATGATGACTACGTTTCAGCAACAGAAGCAAAATGCAAACCCCAGACTCTTGAGTCTAGACACGCTTAAAGCAGAGGGCAGTGGATCCATCACCGGGAATGGGTTTCGGGAAGAATGTAACTAGGACTGCGTGCAGGCACGTGTGCGCGTGGGGCCTGCGGATCTTCTCTGCAGCAAGATATGAGGAGTCAAGGTTTGAAGAGGGCCCCGAGGCTTCACAGCAAGTCGCTCTGCTTCCCTGGGCCTCAGTTTCCTTGTATGTATCAGTAATAAAGATATCTTGTAGAGCTGTTGGGAGGTTTGAATGAGTTAAAAGAGGTAAGGCCTATGGGCAGCACTTGGCACACAGGAAGTGGGAACGGATGCTAACCTCGATTCCTGTCGGTCGGCACATTTCTGCGGGGGCAGGCATTGAGTTTGGAAGGTCCAGGCTGGGGACACATGCCCATGTGAGGCAGGATGGCAGAGGGTCCTGGCTGGACCACTGTGCCTCAGTCCTAGCTGTGCTACAGAGAGACCCTGGGCATGTCACTTCTCGCGATACCTCAGCTTCTTCACTTGCAAAATGGCGATAGCGATGGCATCTACTTTCTAGGATTATTGTAAGGCAGTGGTCCTCTAAGTGTGGTTCGCCAGATCATTAGCACCATCTGCTAACTTGTTAGAAATGCAAAAGTGTGGGCTCCACCTAAGAAATCAGAAACTCCTGGGTCTGGCACAGCCATCTGTGTTGCCAAAGGCCCTCCAGGTGATGCTGACACCGACTCCCAGCTGGAGACCCGCTGTGAAGGTGAAGTATTTGAAAAGGCACCTGCCACATAGTCTGCTTTGTCTGCTTTTTATGCCTGGGCTTTGCAACCGCAGGTGCTTTAACAAAGATTTTTTTTGGCACCCTTCGCCTCTTTTTCTAGCTTCTCTTTCCTTTTCAGCCTTCAGCCCCTCCCCATATCAGCTCTGCACCAGCCTTTTAGGGTGGCCTTTGAGAATCAATCAACCACATCTATAAAAGCCTTTGAGTTTCCTGGAAGTAGTTGCCCCAGAGACAGGAATGCAAAGGGTTATTATTAGAACTTTGTCTTCCTACCCCCTCCCTTCAATACAGGATCTTCAAGAACCTGGTAAATATCACTCACCTTCAGAAGGACAAACAGAGCAGGGAAGAGAGGCAGTCCCTGGTTTGGGGCTCTCCCAGCACCTGCTACAGACAAGTCCCCACAGATCCCCAACCTCAGCTTGCAGATCATCTCCCCCTACATACAGCAGTTGTGCGTCCTCATCACTGCACAGTGCTGCCCAGAACTGAGCACTTGTTCAATTCATTCATTCATTCATTCATTCATTCATTCATTCATTCAACCAATACACTTTTCTTGTTCTCTCACTATGGGCCAGGCCCTATGCTAGGTGCTGGGATTAGAACTGAACAAAACAAAGTTCCTGTTCAGCGGACCTGACATCCTAGTGGAGGAGAAAGAAATAGGCAATAAGTCAATCAATAAAATCATCTTATCATAAACTAAACTATGAATGAATGAATGAATGAATGAAGCAGGCAGCACAGGTCATGTGCTTTGGAGCTCAACAGACCTGACTTCAGACCTTGATCTTTTCTCTTCCTAGCCTAAAGGGTTTATGCAAGCCCTTAGTCTCTCTGAGCCTGAGTGTGCTCATCTATAAAATGGGAATCATAGTAGTATACATTTCAGAGACAGCTAGGAAGATTAAATGAGGGAAATGCTAAGCACAGTGCCTGGCATGTATTGAGTGCTCTATGAAGTTGGATGCTATTGCCATCGTCATTCAAGGTCACGCAGCTGAGCCAAAATACTGAAGTGGTCCTCTGTGTAGACGTTTATCCACTGGGACATCTGTGAAATTCCAGGGCTGGAGTGTACCCCAGTAACTGGCTAGTTATCTGCCCCATGGTTTGTTTTTTGTTTTTGTTTTTGTTTTTGTTTTGACAGAGTCTTGCTCTGTTGCCCAGGCTGGAGTGCAATGGTGTGACCTCAGCTCACGGCAACCTCCACCTCCCAGGTTCAAGTGATTCTGCTGCCTTAGCCTCCTGAGTAGCTGGGATTACAGGCATGTGCCACCACACCCGGCTAATTTTTTTATTTTTAGTAGAGACGGGGTTTTGCCATGTTGGTCAGGCTGGTCTCGAACTCCTGACCTTGTGATCCACCTGCCTTGGCCTCCCAAAGTGCTGGGATTACAGGTGTGAGCCACCACGCCCGGCGTGCCTCGTGGTTTTAAAGATGAGGCACTTCATGGTCAGAAGGGCTCTCTGGGACATGCCCCAGATCCTACCAGGAGCTGAAGGCATCTTCCAGCTATAGGTGGGGCTTGGGCCCTCTGGCCTTAAGAGAGAGTGACAGCAAAGCAGAGTATCTGAAACAGAATGTCCTGGGCCCCAAAAAGGCTCTGCTTCCCATCTCACCACCTATTGGGCATCACGGCACCCACCCTTCCTGCGTTAGGGGGTTGGGAGTGAGGAAGGGGGCATCCGCATCTTCCCACCTCAAAAGCATGAGGTGTGGGGCCCCAGTGCCTCAGGGTGGTCTGTGCTCATTGTCTATTTTATGTCTTGCCTATGAGCTCAATGGAGGCTGCACAGGTGGGCCTGGACCATGCTTTTGGGTTTGAATCCTGGCCCTCGCACGTGCTGGCAGTGTGACCTTGCACTCACTCCCTGGGCTGCCCTTTCTACATCTGCACTTTTGTCTTCTGTCATCCCAAGGTCAAATGAGGTAACCAAACCCAGCACTGGGCTGGACACACATGACATGCCCAGCTAATAAGTCTTTCCTCCCATTCTTGGCAAAACAATCTTCTTGCCCCTTTCTGAACATACCCTACAGTTTCCAGCTGATGCCAATGCCTTGCCTGGACCCCACTCCCTCTGTCCCCTACAGCCTGCAGCATAGCCTCCAAGTCTGCACAAAATGCCTGAAGCCTGCACCTCTGCCTCTGGCTGGCACTATCACTTGTTTGTGTATATGTGTAGAGCTGCAAGCAACGTGCAGACAATAACAATGACATTGTATGGCCAGGTGGGTGGCTTATGCTTGTAACCCCAGCACTTTGGGAGGCTGAGGTGGGCAGATGACTTGAGGCCAGGAGTTCAAGACCAGCCTGGCCAACATGGTGAAACCCCATCTCCACTAAAAATACAAAAATTAGCTGGGCATGGTGGTGCATGTCTACAGTCCCAGCTACTCGGGAGGCTGAGGCAGGAGAATTGCTTAAACCCAGAAGGCGGAGGTTGCAGGGAGCTGAGATTATACCACTGCACTCCAGCCTGGGCAACAGAGAAAGACTGTCTCTAAATAAATAAATAAATAAGGCATTGGAGTTGCCGTTTATTGAGCATTTGCTATGTGCTGGGCACTACAGGCCTCATTCTCACGTTATAATGCCTAGTTTACAGATGAGGAAGCTGGGGCTCAGGGCTAAGGAGCAGGTGCTCAGGGGCACCCAGTCAGGAAATGGGCCTGAATTATTTTTATCTCTTCCATTGCCAGGCACAGAGTTGCTACTCAGTCAACATCTGCTGGATCTGTTAGAAGAGTTTAGTTGATGCTTTAAGATCTGAGTGTGGCAGGGAGGGAGGGAGGGAGGCAGGGAACTGGGCCAGGTCTGGCTTGGTTTTTCTTCATCATGTAGGTTGTCTGTGAGCAGTCAGCCATGAAGACCCGGCCCAGGGCTTCTGAGCTATGGCATATTGGCTGCAAATAAAAATGGAAGGCAGGTCTGGAGGCCTGGGTCAGGGTTGAGGTGGGAGCCAAGCCTTGGGGTGGAGCTGTCTGATAAGCAGACTGGTGGGGATGGGGGTGTGAGGGAGGATCTGCCAAGCACCAGAAGCCCGAGGAGCAGCCAAGCCAATGATGCCTTTCCAATACCCTCTACTCCACTCCTTTAAAACCACCTCCCTCCCTCCTAGCCACAAGAAGGGCAGCTGGCATCAGACAGCCAGGGGACCCCCTGCATTTGACCTTGATAGGGATTCTCCATTCTCGTTACTGGCAGGAAACAAACAAACAAAAAAGAAATAAACAACAACAACAAAAAACCCTCTAGCTCATAAGCATACACCTACTTTCATATTCCCTGTACCTTTCCCAAAGCAATTTTGTATTCACAGAAACTTAATTTTCACAACGAGTCCAGACAGGTCTTAGGAGAAGCGCATGCACCCCATTTGCCAGGCAAGGGAACGTAGGTGTGCAGAGGTGATGTGTTCAAGGTCACAGCTGGCAAGGGGCAGAGAGGGAGCAGAGCATGGGGGTCTGGGTTTTATACTCAGGCACAGATGTTTATGAAGAACCTGCTTTGTGTGGGGTATTGGCTAGATACTGGGGCTAGAAGGATGAATGCAACACAGTCCCTAGTTTTAAATGAATTAGCTAATAAATGCATATATAGCATTTACTCTAGGCACTTTACATATTAACACATCTAACCCTTGTAATCACCCTATAGGAATTATCATTATGTTCAGTTCAGAGATGAGAAAACAGAGGCCCAGAGTAGTTATCTAATTGTACACGGTCACACAGCTCGAAAGCAGGAGGGCTGGGATTTGAACCGAGATAGCCTGGGGCCCAGAGGCCAAGCACCTACACACAGTTTTCTCTGAGATCAGCAGAAAAGCCCATTATGGGAGCAAATAGCAGCTTAGCATGCTGCAAACACTCATTCAGGCCTAGTTCTAAATCCCTGCCCCACCACTGTGTCCTAGCTCTTTTGAACTAGGCTAAGCACCGTCAAAGTCCATTTGCCCACCTGCAAACTGGAGATAATTCCTGAGGAAATCATGATGCTAAGAGAGATGGCAATGTGGGTGCGCTGTATGAATGCCACATGGAGCCAAATGGAGAAAGGAGTGGACGGTGGGCCACTGGTCTCTCATCTGTGCTAACATCGAAGCTTGCAAAGCAAGGCAGGACCAGGTATTCCCCGTCCGAATTCCCCGCTGATTTCTGGCTTACCGTTTTTCCTGGCTCTGCTGCAAGGCTAGAATAGTACATTTGAGTAAAACCCAAACAGGTTTTGAGACTTGGGGTTACAGGACACCAGGACAAGATGCTGAGGAGGAGAGGAGATAGGAATTTCCATCCCTGGAATCAGAATGTGAGAGGTAGAGGATCCTTGGGGATTAGTCGGCCTCATTTCCTTGGATTACAGATGGGAGACAGAGGCCCAGTGATTGAGAGACACTGCCCAAGGTCACACAGCCAGTTTGGGCAGAGCTTGGATCAGTATTCATGCAAAAGTGCAGGCTGAGTTCAGGAAAAAAAAAAAATCCCTAGTCCTCCTGGATCCCCTACCCAGCAGGAAAAACAGAATCTACTCCTTTTAGGTTTTCAAATTAGGAAAATACACCAGTTTTCCTTTGTCTGGAGTATGTGGCAGAGCTCTCAGACCTAATGGACTGATTTTTATCTTCTAATCTAGGGGAGTGAGGGGCCCCATATCATCCCTTCCTTGTGACAGACATAGCTTCAAACTTTTTGCATCCAACACCCCAAGATCCACAATATGCCCAGACCCCAGGTCACCGCTACCCACCGTCAACCCCAATTTTGCCGTCCCCATCTTTATCTCCAGCAGCCATCAGCGTCTTGGTTTCTTTAGCAGACAGGTCTCTGGCATCTGGGGAGAAGCCTTTTAGGATGAATCTGGAGGAGAAAAGGGAGAAAGCCGGTGAGGGAGTCAGGCCGAGGTCTCCTTGCAGGACGCTGGATGGAGGGTGGTCTGGTGTCTGCGTGGGGAAAGGGGTGGCTGGGACAGGCAGCGAGCAGCAGTCACGCACACAGGTGCTCTGTGCCAGGTAGCCTGCTCGGTGGCTGTGCTTTCGTGGATGAGTATTCAGGAAAGGACAGGCTGTCCTCAGCAAAGGGCTGATCCCACTTCAGGGAGGGCACCTACACTGGTTAATTTATCCAACAAGTATCCACTAAGTGTCACTTCTGTGTCAGGCATATGCTGGAAAGTGGGGTCACAGTGGTGATCTTCAGAAGGCACTGAAAAAAATAAGGAGGTCATGGGCTCCAAGAGAGACCACACGGTGTGATGGGCACAATGAGGGCGGAAGTGGAGGAGGGCGCTCAGAAGCTGTATCGGCCCGCCTGGGGTGAGGGGAGGAGCAGGGAGGCTTCCCAGTGAAGGTGATGCCTGGAGGACAGGGAGAAGTCAGCCTCTGTGAATGTGTGTGTGTGTGCGCGCGCGCGCAGAAGTGTGCATGCATGTTGGATGTAAGTGGGTAGAATATGAAGGTTCTAGACAGAAGGTACCCTTGTGAGATGGTTTAGCGGGGAGACAGGATGGTTGGGGAAGTCCCTACTTGAAGGCCTCTCCCTGCACCCCCCCCCCCCGCTTCTCTTTGTGACAAAACTCAAGGCTTTCTTGGCCAGAAGGTGACATAAGGCAACCTGAGTCAGTAGACATGGCTGGGTGGCCGAGGGGATTATGGCAGGAGATGGTTTAGCAGATGGAGGCATACATTTTCCTAGCCACAGCCTTCTCCTTCTCTGCTTTTCTCCAAGGACCCCTGGACCCCCAGAGCTGGTTCTGCATCCCTGGCTTGCCCAGAAA